>NC_056744.1:1514633709-1514746209 GCF_019279795.1 Protopterus annectens | reverse complement strand
TACAGGATTTCCTACACAGTTATATTATGTAGCACAATGTGGGTGATAGTGATACCTTTCAGAGAAACTGCAACACTCATGATTCCGTACAATACCAGAGTAAACAGTACCGGTACAGGGTATTTATTTCTCAACAGTGTACCTGTGGGAGCAATGTTTGTTAGCACTACCTGAATGTTGCCACCCAAAGTACCAGATTTCACATTAGTATTATGCACATACATCTCACTCTGTTACTGTACACACTCTGGTCACAGCTTAAAAACATGGGGGTGTAGATAGGTCATACTTGGCTTATTACTCTCACAACAGTTTGGAGAGCTGCTAGAGTGACAGGTTTGTTCTTATAGATGTGTGACAATCAGTTTTATTTCTTGTTTGCTACCTATATGTCTGGGATCATCCCACTGATTTCTCAGGAGGACAGAGTGACAGGTAGCAGATATGGGCCAATTTACTGGACATTCTGGATATATCTGTACAGTTGTGGGGTATGATTCTGTATGCAGACTACTACCACTCCCAGGATTCGAACCATGGCTGTGTGTGCTAACAACACAACAGTTCACGTCTCAGTTGCTTGTGCTATTCAGATTTTGTTGTCTGTCTTTTCACTGTTTTCTGTCTACATCTCTCTCAGTTGTACTAAATGATCTCTAGGGATTACACCAGTCATATACAGACATTTATGTTGCATAGTATGGGTAAGTGTGGATAACAGTGCTTAATACAACAGTACTAGTAAGTGATTGCAAATCTACATTACCATATGATAACAGAGTATATACATGTACTCCAGCAGTTAGACCTTTATTGTCAGGCTATTATACTTTTATTTACATACAAAATGTATGAGACTCTTCCTGCCATATTCTCCAGTGTATGCAGTACTTGCCTTAAACAATACAGGTTTTATACTGGCAATTAACTCACTAATGCTTTTAGATTTATTTCCTATGACAGGACTTGCAAGAGTATTACTAACCTGCCTCGCGTCGCAACCTCTGCAGGCATCATTTATGGGCCTCCTGGTTCGCAGCCCGCTCACTTGCCACTGTGAAGGACATAAGTGGAATATTTAGCCATACCTATCCATAATATACATAAGCTGGCAATTATTAAACAGGTAGTGGAGTGATACTTGCACACAGCTGGGACAACTCCTGCCATCCTAGCCTCTTGGATCCACTGATCCAAGATATCTGCTGATGCCTGACCTGCTCACCAGTTCGGGGTATGCCAGTGGCATTGGTGAGGTCACAGGCGAGACAGTCCCAGGCTTCCACCTTATATTGGAAACCCTGGTGCTGACCCTGCATCAGTCTCTGCTCATGGTCTTTGACAAGGAGTCTTGCCATGACTCTGGACTCCTGGATTCCCCAGCACTGAGCCCAAAAATGCACTCCCTCTTGCCTTTCTGACATGGTACCTGCAAGGGGAAGCTACAACCAGTTATGAGATGTATTTCCACCTGTTGGGTTTAAGTAGGCCGAATTCCCACACTTTGCCATGATTGGCCAGTTTTGAAAAGGCTAAGCTATAGGCAAACCTGCTTACCTAATGTTGGCATTGTTTAGAGGGGTACCACTGGGCAAATTGAGTTAGCTGGCCTACACATTGCTTACACCAACTAAGCTGGCCTGTGCTATGCTTAGCATTGCTTAATATTTACTTTGCATTATACTTGCTTTTTGGCATTGATTTATTATTCATTACATCTTATATATATTTCTGGTATCCATGATTCATATGTGCGTACACTGTATGGGGTCCTTGTGTTTAATAGGGGACTTCAACACTGTATTACAATTACACCTCACATCTGGGCTTACTTCTGTACTCCATTTCACATATTTATGTTATGTAGTAGGTTGTAGAACATATGACTGTATACTGATTCCTTTCACATGTTCAGTTTGATTGCACTATAGTGAGGATTTGTTTGGTGATACTTATTCTTATGTACTGCTGTGATGGCTTGGTGGTTAACTACTGTGACTATAGTGTATAGAGTCCTGGGTTCAAGATCTGCAGGGCTGTTTATTTTGTTGCTGGGCAGAACAAGGGCCATTTGATACAGAGTGATTAAAGCACTTTTAAGCACTTGTTAGCGGATTTGCATGGGTTTGCGCGAGGGTAAGCACTGCTAGCCTCTGGTTAATGATGCTTGCAGAGAGTTAGCTTCAATATCGCTTAACCTGTGTGCGCATTGCTTATCCCCATTCAAACAGGCTTAACCCACTTACTAGTGCTTACATATGCTTACTACTACTTAATAGTGCTTACACGTGCTTACTAGTGCTTACTCCTGCTTACCACTGCACTAATTTAAACAGTAATGGCTAATAGTTCTTGGGAAGGTGGGGGATTTGGAAGCTGTATGGAGTTATCATTCATTACACATTTTACCTTCCGTTTGTATCCCTGATTCCTGTGATTATCTGTGGACTTTGCAACATTATAACACTGACACCTCACATCTGCATTTAATGCAGTACTCCACTTCACAAATATATGTTATTTAGTAAGTTATGCAACTAAAAATATTGGTCATAATGTGATTTGACATGGAAAATGGAATGTGCTGCAGTGGGACTCAAACCAGGAATGACTGCTCGTAAGGCAAATGCTCTGCCCACTACACTATTGCTATACTGCTTCATTTGCATATATCTTCCTTTTTAGCCTCTTCTGCCATTTAAGCTGCATTAACTGTAGCTACTCAATGGGCAAACCTGCGCACCTACAGTTAAATTTAATCTGTTTCATAAAAAAAAAAAAATAGAATCTTTATATTGTTTGTGTTTACTATTGCTCTTGTACACGTGGGGGATGTTGCTCGGGGTATGCGGACACCTGTGAGTGGTCTTGCTCATTCTTTTAGTGCTTTCTGCTGTTCTGCATTTCAGGGGCTTGTATATTCTGAGATCTCTGCTCCCAGACACGGGCCCTGCACTCTTACATGCTCCGTGTAGGAGTAGGAGCTCAGGCAGCACGCCTTCATTAATATGCATGGTGCACTGCCATTCTGCTCCTAAATGGCTGCTTCCGTGCAGGGCTAAGCTAGTCCTGCACAGAAGAATAGTGAATCCGGGGTTCTGTGTTTAACCAGAACTTAGTATAATGCAATGTAAGCAAATGGAAATTCTCTTTGCTGGCCTCCACTGAAAATGGGTATTACCCAGTTGGACTTTCCCGGTAAACAAAGACAAATAAATAAATAAATAAATACAGTATACAAAGGCTAAATGAATCAAATCCTTCTCTAAAGAAAGTAACTCGTTAACAGTTTATTGCTATACTCATCTTTATTTGTACCAGACAGCCACTATTGTAGCCCATAGTAGTACATTACACACCTACATGCTTTCAAAAAAACAAGATAAGTTAAAAATGTATTATGAATTAAAATATTAATATTAAACTTGTAGCTAATACATTGTCCAGTTTATTCACAACAAAATAATAAACACACTGTCAACAGTCAAAACAAGGAATCTAAACATCATACCCAAACATAGATAATATGATAATGCTCATGATTGCTGCAGTCAGTTCCTTCCTTTACACTATAACTGCTGTGTGATGCAGGAGCCAAATATTTACACATAAATGAATTTCAGCTCACTGCTGTTAGAATGGTACAGTGTAGCCCACTATACCCTCATGCCATTCCAACCTCCTAGCACAGAGACTAAGACCCAAAATCAGGAACAGTTTTTAAGTATTGCTCTTATACTTAGAAAGTTAGTAGTATAACTAGTTTTGCATTAGCAAGCATTGTCTGAAGGATATTAAATCTGAAACTCACATTTGTCATTATTTAGTGAATGCAGCCACAACACTTTGGCAGAAAACCACACATTTTAGAAAGAAGAGATTATAAATATTAGGCAAAACTGGAGACTGTTAAGAACTATACCCTCTGCTTGCCTGCATGCAAGCATGCATGCACGCATGCACACATACACACACAAGCACACATGACCATCAATTACAGTCAGTTGTATGAATGTACACCACTGATACCTGCTTGAGATTGTGAATGAATAAATATATAGCAATGGCCCAGAAACATATCTCAGCTTGCTGATGCCAGAACCATAAATTGCAACCCATTGCAACTCCCCTCTGCACTCTCAACCTCAAGCTTAAGAATTTGAAACAAAGATCACAAATTAGAAATGTATTTCAGATGGTCAAATTTAATCAGTGCTGTATCCCAGTAAACAAAAATAAATATTTCTTTTATGTACTTAGAAAGTTGCTGTAATAACATGCTTTGCAGTAGCAAACATTTCTGAAGGCTACAAAGTCTGAAACTTGCATCGGAATTGACACTTTTTCCCATTTTGTACATAGGATCTGGGTATCACATCAGTAGTAACATCTGTAATTATTTATTTGTCTGCTGTCCACAGCAACGTACCAGAAAGCCACAAATTTTACACAAAACTGCTCAGAATACCTCTCAGGTTCTTTGCTGAAGCATTCTGGACAAAGCCAGAAATAATGGTGAGAAAAGCTAAAAAAGGGTCAATATTTAATTTTCTGTTTTGAATTTATCTATTTAACTGGCTAAACCCACTAGACAAAGTAGGTTTTGAGGAGCAACCCTGGAGCACTGTCTGCTTAACTGATTTAATTGCACAGTAGCATATAGAGGTAGAATGAATCAATATGTGCAGCAAGATAGGAATGTCATTCCTCATGTAGAGACTCAAAAGGGTGAGCAGGAGAATATCTAAAAGGATGTTGAGGTGTGGAGTGTGACAACCCAGTTGGGGCTAACTTGCACAGTATACTTAGGGGAATGATGTATACTAAAGAACTATAATCATGGCCTGGATGAGGCCTATAGCCTGGGATTTCCAAAAGGAAGTATACAGGAGGGGCTGCATGGACTGTAAATAGTTGGAGGATTAAGTTACTGTTCTGTTTTTATTTTGAACTGCAAAACCAAATGACAATTATTTTCTTTTGATCAGGGGCGGCTCGTCCTATCGAACTGCCGGACTGCAGCCCTCCCACCTAGAAAAAACAAAATAAAATCTGTAAAACAAAAAAACAATTCGAACTCAGACTGCCTTTATCTGCAGTCCGGATATAGAGAAAGAGGTACCCAGCAATCATTGCTGTGAGATACCAGGAATCTGTGCAGTGACGACCGCATAGAACAGAGGAGCTCCGGACTGCTTCAGGTGCAGTCAGAACCAATGAGGAGGGCTGAGCTGCTCTCGCGGGACTGTCAGTGTGCGGGCTTCGGGACAAAGGCTTCAGGTAGGTGTTTGGATTGTGGGCTTGCTGGATTACCGGGTAGGTGTTCGTTCGGTCGCTGGAGTTTGTGGGCTTGCTGGATTTGGATTACCTTCGTTCGTTTGAGTTTGTGGGCTTGCTGGATTACCGGGTAGGTGTTCGGTCGGTCGCTGGAGTTTGGGCTGGTGGATTACTGGGTAGGTGTTCGGTCGGTCGCTGGAGTTTGGGCTGGTAGGTGAAGGTTTTAATACTGCAGAACAAAGGGTGTATGTGTGTGTGTGTGTGTGTGTGTGTGTGTGTGTAAGCATGCATGCAACCACTGCTGCCTAATTCAGGCCTGTTTCTCCACCTTATACTATTGGAATGCTGAGATAAGCTTTGACTCTCCATGGCCCTGGATAAATGACCGAAATAAAGAATTTTATTTTTTTTTGGCCCTAAACTAAACTGTTTCTTATTTAAATCATTCAAGATGTAACAGTAAAGTTACCCAAATGTGGAGAACTACTTCTAGTTTATCAATGATTCACAATTATTAGCTGTGTACGTTTGGCAGTACCCCTGTTGACTCCGTATTCATTAAAATGAGGTGCTAATGGATGCATTCCTTCAGGCAGGTTTATATTGTCAGATGGAGTATAAAATGACTGTTAAATGATACTGCTCTGGTAAGTAATATCTTTTTTTAACTATGAAGCCACTGAATAAGGCATTAGCAAAGGCTTTTTACTACATTACTGGCTATCATGTAGAGGACAGCCTGAAAGCATCTATCTGTGGTAAATTGTGGAGTTTTGTGCAGGGATGCAATCAAACAGAAAAAGGCAGAATGTCATACTGAATGATATTATTATGACTCCAGTCCAAACATACTTCTGTGGTCAGGGTGCAAAATGTAATAGATACTCATATGTTTCCTTTATTTTTATCAAAGCTGTTTCTGTCTCGCTCACCTATTGAAGTTCCAAGCTGTCACCTTGAATGTTCTGTGAAGTTTCATTTCTTGCTGTATCTGCTTCAGTCTGTCACTGTGCATTAGTGAGATTAAAAATAATAAGTGAACACTGCGCAAGCTGAAATAAATTTTTGACTTCAGTGCACTGACATGAATTCTTAAAAATTGCTGTCTGCTTGTAAGCACTATGAACTTTTGCTACATAAGAATGGAAGCTATCCTGTGTGAATTATACCTGCATCATGCAGCACATAATTAACAAGTACAACATGGCTTAACAATATATGTTCTATTGGATTTTGTCAATAGTATTACATAAACTATCGCATTCATTTCTAATGTTTAGTCATAAAGCATGAACAAAGTTAGCAACTTTTTGTTTCAGAAATGAATTGCTTCAAGTTACATGACGTTATGCTTTAAAATTCCTGCATTTAAAATTGTAAAAGGAACACAAAGTGCACAAAATTATTCTTTCAGTTCTGTAATTAATGATTTATGTGCATTCACCAGACTGAATTCTTTGTTATGAAAATCTTTTATTACATTTTCTTATGAAGTCCAATATCTTCGTCCATGTTTTGCCATCATATTATCCTTCACATCTTCAGTTCTGGCAGAATTTATTCCCCCATTATTGGCTTCATCCAGATTTTTTGTGCTAAGGTTGAGAGCTATAGTAAGAACTGAATATGTTTGGGGGCTATATTCCCCCATTACTGGCTTTGTCCGGGTGTTTTTTGCTAAGAGATTGAGAGCTATGGTGAGAACTGAATTCACTGAATGTTTGGGGGCTGTATTCATCCATTATTGGCTTTGTTCAGGTGTTTTGTGCTAAGAGATTAACAGGTGTGCTCTGGTGAGAACTTAATTCACTAAATGGTAGCCATTTAATTTTCCGTCTTCCTCTTTCAGAAAACAGCTGATTTGGCATAGTGGTATGTTGCTCTGACTGTTTTGCACAGGGTCCTGGGTTTAAGGCTTTTCAGTGAAATGTATGGTGGTAGCATTTTATTCTAGCAACTTTCCAACATTATACAAGCAATGTTTAAAATGTGTTCCTGTTTTTTGGGCTTTTGCCCCCCCCCTCCCCCAATAAACTTTGTTTTTTTCCAGATTTATTTGTGCTGCAAAGTTCAGAGATACAGCCGAGTGAGTAGATTTTGCAAGGAGTATTCTCTGCATGGCAACAACAGAAAGGCTTTCAATGTTGGCAATTTAACAGTTTGCTTATTAAAACTTACTTGCATCTTACAATCTCAGACAAGCTTACCAGATGGTCGTTAAAGCATTCCTACTTAAACACAGAACAACAGGCACTTTTTGAATAATAAGCATAAATCAACAGTATAAATATATGACAGAAATCAGAACATTCTGCAAAATCAAGGACAGATGAAAAGCCATTGTAGTACTTGTGTCTACCTTGGATGGAGGGATAGTCTGCACATTTATATTGCATAACTGTTCCTTGCCTTGCTTGGACACATCCAGAGTCACTACATGGGGGATTGTGTCACAATTTGAAATGTCTCTGGCTGACTGGGATGGCCCTGACACATTTGTCATACCTCTCAACCTCAGAGCAAGAAATCAGGACAAAACCATACATAGAAGTGGGACAAAGGCCCAAAAATAAGGACAATTTTTAAATATTGCTCTTATAAACTTAGAAAGATAATAGAATAGGTCTTGCATTAGTATGAATTTTCTGAAGGATATGAAATCTGAAACTCAAATGTCTGTTGTTATTTTTTAACTTCAGTCTTTAATGATTTGACACTAATTTGCCAAAAAAAAAAAAACAATTTTATGAAAAATGGACCAAAAATGTGATTCAAAAATATAAAATAGCCACACAATACAGCTGGGAACCTGCAAAAAAGGGACACTTTTTAATATTAGTACTACTAACTTGAGCAGCTGACAAAATAAAAGAATCTACATGCATTTCTGAAATAAAAACAATCTATAACTGATTATTACAGTTATTTATTAATTGTAAACCCTCCATATTTTCTTCCAAAATTGCCATTTTGTGGAAAGATTATTAAAAGCAACATTTTGAGCCAAAATCGGGTACAGTTGAGAGGTTTGGATATGTCTAATTCTATAAAGCAATTTATTTGCACGTACCTCTCAACCTGTTAATGCAGGAAATCTGGACAAGGTCAAATATATTGGGGGAACATATAAACAGTACTAAAAATTGCTCTTGTATAAACTGAGGCAGTTGATAGAATAACAGGTCTTGCTTTAGCATGCATTTTTCTGAAGGTTATGAAGTCTGAAACTCAGTGCCTGTTATTATTTAGTGACTTCATTCCTAAATGATTTGACAGAAAACCACAAATATTATGAGGAACAAACCAAAAATAAGAAGCAAAAATCTCATCATTCTGAAAAAATCTGGACAGTTGAGAGGTATAGTTCAGCTGGGGCTATCTGAGTTTGCTGTCCCCCCCCCCCTCACAAAATCATGGTCGAATGGAGCCCCCCCACACAGCCATTCCAATGAACCATTACTTGGCTATTTCACCCCATTTACCATAAACACTAACCGGGAAAAGACGAAAAACAAAAGCCATAAACACTAATGTGCATACTGCTTTACTTCTGCGATGATTTGGACTTCATTTGAAAGTTTTATTTTGCATTTTACAGCACAAACACTAATAGATATCATATCTGCTAAACAAAGCAATGCAGTCTCACAATGAAAACAGACTTAGCATTAAAACTTCTCTGCCCTTGAAAACTCACATTCACTGAAACAGCATTGAAACCCACATCCAAAGAAAATACATTTTGCCAGTGGCAGATTAACTTTGGGTTTGGGCTGTTTTCAAATCACAGGCCCCTTGCACACGAAACATACACATGCTCTTTCATACACCTTCCTGATTGTATTAAATTATATTCCTTGTACAATACAGTACAGTTTTAGAGGGTGTTTTAAATTTGTTTTGAAATTTTTCCAGTAAACAATGAAACAAAATGCATGCACCAGTAATGACAAAACTGCCCAATTCAGAACATTTCCATAATAAAAGTCTACTCAAACTTCTGCAGTCCATCAGTATCAGTACATATGCTCAATCTCTGAAGTAAAAGTCATCTAAATAATTCCACATTAAAGAGATCTGTAACTAATGAAGAGGCTGCTGCTAGCAAACAACTTTGTATTTCATTGTTTCATCTACAAATAAAGTGCCCGTTACCTTTGAGGAATAAATTGCCTATCTTACACTAAAAAATGATAAGCTAGCAATATTGCAATAGGGAATGGATGGCAAACTGATAACAGGCTCATAGTTACTAGGTATCTTTGCCAAAAAAGAGTGCAGCATCCACCCCCTTTGCAAAGTACAGTATCAGCAATGCATCTATCTACTTTGGGAGTAGAACCCACAGCCTTCTGCATCAAAAGCAAGTATGCTACCTGTTGTGCTATTAACAAGGCAAGCAGACTCAGTATAAGCAGCACTAAACTTTTGCTCCCCTGCAGCTCTCAGCTCCTTGCAAAATCTACTCACACAGCTGTATCTCTGAAATTTGCAGCACAAAGAAATCTGGAAAAAGCCAAAGTTTATTGTGTGTGTGTGTGTGGGGGGGGGGCAAAAGCCCAAAAAACAGAGACACATTTTAAACATTGCTTGTATAATGTTGGAAAGTTGCTAGAATAAAATGCTGTGTTACCACCATATATTTCACTGCCAAGCCTTATACCCAGGACCCTGTGCAAAACAGTCAGAGCAACATACCACTATGCCAAATCAGCTGTTTTCTGAAAGAGGAAGACGGGAACTTAAATGGCTACCATTTAGTGAATTAAGTTCGCACCATAGCACACCTGTCAACCTCTTAGCACAAAACATCTGAACAAAGCCAATAATGGATGAATACAGCCCCCAAACATTCAGTGAATTTAGTTCTCACCATAGCCCTCAATCTCTTAGCAAAAAACACCTGGACAAAGCCAGTAATGGGGGAATATAGCCCCCAAATATTCAGTTCTTACCATAGCTCTCAACCTTAGCACAAGAAATCTGGATGAAACCAATAATGGGGGAATAAATTCTGCCAGAACTGAAGATGTGAAGGATAATATGATGGCAAAACATGTGGGAAGATATTGGACTTCATAAGAAAATGTAATAAAAGGTTTTCATAACAAATAATTCAGTCTGGTGAATGCACATAAATCATTAATTACAGAACTGAAAAAATAATTTTGTGCACTTTGTGTTCCTTTTACAATTTTAAATGCAGGAATTTTAAAGCATAACGTCATGTAACTTGAAGCAATTCATTTCTGAAACAAAAAGTTGCTAACTTTGTTCATGCTTTATGACTAAACATTAGAAATGAATGCGATAGTTTATGTAATACTATTGACAAAATCCAATAGAACATATATTGTTAAGCCATGTTGTACTTGTTAATTATGTGCTGCATGATGCAGGTATAATTCACACAGGATAGCTTCCATTCTTATGTAGCAAAAGTTCATAGTGCTTACAAGCAGACAGCAATTTTTAAGAATTCATGTCAGTGCACTGAAGTCAAAAATTTATTTCAGCTTGCGCAGTGTTCACTTATTATTTTTAATCTCACTAATGCACAGTGACAGACTGAAGCAGATACAGCAAGAAATGAAACTTCACAGAACATTCAAGGTGACAGCTTGGAACTTCAATAGGTGAGCGAGACAGAAACAGCTTTGATAAAAATAAAGGAAACATATGAGTATCTATTACATTTTGCACCCTGACCACAGAAGTATGTTTGGACTGGAGTCATAATAATATCATTCAGTATGACATTCTGCCTTTTTCTGTTTGATTGCATCCCTGCACAAAACTCCACAATTTACCACAGATAGATGCTTTCAGGCTGTCCTCTACATGATAGCCAGTAATGTAGTAAAAAGCCTTTGCTAATGCCTTATTCAGTGGCTTCATAGTTAAAAAAAGATATTACTTACCAGAGCAGTATCATTTAACAGTCATTTTATACTCCATCTGACAATATAAACCTGCCTGAAGGAATGCATCCATTAGCACCTCATTTTAATGAATACGGAGTCAACAGGGGTACTGCCAAACATACACAGCTAATAATTGTGAATCATTGATAAACTAGAAGTAGTTCTCCACATTTGGGTAACTTTACTGTTACACCTTGAATGATTTAAATAAGAAACAGTTTAGTTTAGGGCCAAAAAAAAAAAAAATTCTTTATTTCGGTCATTTATCCAGGGCCATGGAGAGCCAACGCTTATCTCAGCATTCCGATAGTATAAGGTGGAGAAACAGGCCTGAACTAGGCAGCAGTGGTTGCATGCATGCTTACACACACACACACACACACACACACACACACACACACACACACACACACACACACACACACACTTTGTTCTGCAGTATTAAAGCCTTCACCTACCAGCCCAAACTCCAGCGACCGACCAAACACCTGCACAGTAATCCACCAGCCCAAACTCCAGTGACCGACTGAACACCTACCTGGTAATCCAGCAAGCCCACAAACTCGAACGAACGAAGGTAATCCAAATCCAGCAAGCCCACAAACTCCAGCGACCGAACGAACACCTACCCGGTAATCCAGCAAGCCCACAATCCAAACACCTACCTGAAGCCTTTGTCCCGAAGCCCGTGCACTGACAATCCCACGAGAGCAGCTCAGTTCTCCTCATTCGTTCTGACTGTGGCTGAAGCAGTCCAGAGCTCCTCTGTTCTGTGCGGTCGTCATCACACAGATTCCTGGTATCTCACAGCAATGATTGCTGGGTACCTCTTTCTCTATATCCGGACTGCAGATAAAGGCAGTCTGAGTTCGAATTGTTTTTTTGTTTTATAGATTTTATTTTGTTTTTTCTAGGTGGGAGGGCTGCAGTCCGGCAGTCCGATAGGACGAGCCGCCCCTGTAGAAGCGACTGAAATGTCTGCAGGCTGAGGAGAATGAGAATCTGCCATGCCTGGAAGCTGAGGAAAAGGAGAGGCAAAGGCAGCATGAGAAGGCGATGCTGACTCTTCGCCAGAGTCATGGAGGTAATGGGGAAGAGAGTAACTGGACCCCAGAAGCACAAAAGGTCAGTACATTTCATCCTCAGTTTAAAGAGGGGGGTAATTTTGATTGTTTCATTCATATGTTTGAGAGGGTATGTAAACAGTATGATGCTGACCAAAGGCTCTGGGTACGGTTCCTGACCCCCTTACTCCATAGTAAACCTGTAACTGTCTTGTCTAAACTTGCTGATTGTGATTATTTTGATTATACTGCTGTTAAAAATCACTTGTTATGATGTTTTAAGCTAACACCTGAAATGTATAGGAAAAAGTTTTGTAAGCATATACAAAAGGCACTTGAAAGTGTGTGTGAATATGTTGCTGAACTGTGCACTTATTTTCATAGGTGGGTGAGTGGATGTCAGGTCACCACTTCTGATGGGCTAGCAGACATTTTGGTGAGGGAACAAGCCTTTAGCACTTTGCCTGAGGACATGAGGATCTGGTTAGCTGATTGACAATGTGCTACTTCAGATGAGTTGGGGAAGAAGGGAGACCTATACCTAGCAAGCAGGGCATCCCTGCACAGAAAAGGGACCCCCAGTACTGCTCATCGGTCTAAAGGAGCCCTTGGTGGGCAGCACAGACTGCCCCAACAGAATCTGCCAGTAGCAGGGGAATCCACTAGTTCAGGTACACATCCAGGACCTAGGGTAAAATGTTTTGAATGCAACCAGTGGGGCCATGTGGCATACAGATGTCCATGGAGGCAAGGTGGGGAACAAAGGGTGAGAGAGCCAGTAAGTGGGAAAGACAAAATGCCAATAGTAGATTGTCTTGAGACAACAAGGGTACCAAACTACCATCCTGCAGATGTCCTGATATGGAAGGATTTGGATGAGGCAGTACCATGTGCTTATGCAGTTACACACAGTCAGGCTAGGAGACAAGCATGTGGATCTGGTAGCCTGGGGGAGACCCAGACAGACTGCAGACCTGCAGCCAGGACTGGTGAGGTGGTTACTTCAGGGAGGGAGCTGCTCTGTAGTAGTGAGACTGAATGTGAGCCACAGCTGCTTGTGGGTACTGATGTTCCCTTTGATAGAGTGACTGCAAAGGTAGAGGTGAGTAGTAGTACCCAGGCTGACAGTGAGGCACCTCTGTCAGAGGATGCCAGACTTCCTGTGGAAGGGGAGCTGGGAAGGGTTACAAAGAGAGAGTTGAGACAGGCTCAGCTCTCAGACTCTACATTGCAAGGCCAGAGGCAGGTAGCTAGTGAGGCACCTGATTCTCAAGGGAAGGCGGAATCTCTATACTGGGACAAAGGGTTACTGTATAGAGAGTGGACCCCTGAGGGAGGGCTAGAAGGTGAGAGAGTACAGCAGTTAATAGTGCCTAAAGCCTACTGTCTGGCGTTTCTAGCCATGGCCCATGATATTCCCTTTGCAGGTCATATGGGCATAAAATGTACAAAGAAATATATTATGCAGAACTTCTATTGGCCTGGAATTTCCAGAGATGTAACAGGGTACTGCAGGACCTGTGAGTAGTGCCAAAAGGTAGGCAAGGCAGGAGACAAGGTGAGAGCTCATTTGATACCTTTGACTTTGATTGAGGAGCCATTTCAAAGGGTAGTTATGGATATTGTGGGGCATCTGAGTACCCCAAGTTCCACAGGGAAAATGTATATCCTAGTGGTAGTGGATTATACTACACAATACCCTGAGGCAATGGCTCTGTCCTCCATTGAGGCAGAAAAGGTAGCAAATGCTTTGTTAGAGATTTTCAGCAGGGTAGGTTTCCCAAAAGAAATACTGACTGACAGAGGTGCCAATTTCATGTCAGACCTGCTGTCTTGTCTGTGGAAGTACTGTGGGATGAAGCACCTGAAGACCACCCCCTACCATCCCCAGACTAATGGACTTTTTGAGAGGTTAAACTCTACAATCACATCCATGCTGCAGGCATTTGCAGACCAGTTTAAGAGGGAGTGGGACAAATATTTGCCCCATCTGTTGTTTGCTTACAGATAGGTTCCCCAGAAATCAATAGGCTTTTCACCCTTTGAGTTGCTGTATGTGCATAGGATGAGGGGACCTCTAGATTTAATTGATGATGAGTGGGAAGGTGAGTGTAAATCTCACAAGGAGTCTGTTGTAGTATATTTCCTAAGCCTCAGGACAAGGCTCAGAGAACAAATGGGCTTGGCCCAGGAGAACCTGGCAGAAGCCCAACAACAGAAAAAGGTGTGGTATGACAGGAATGCTCGAGCTAGAGAGTATACTGTGGGGCAGCAGGTAATGGTTCCCATTCCTGTCAGACACAATAAGCTGCAAGCAGCTTGGGAGGGACCCTACAAGGTGGTGAGAATGGTAAGTGATGTTATCTTCATGGTGGAACTGCTAGGCAGGAGGCAGGGGCACAAATTGTACCATGTTAACATGATGAAACTTTACCATGCTAGGGAGGCCCTTGTGCTGAGCATTTGTAGTGGATTGCAGGAGGAGTCTGAAGGAGATCTGGTGACTGATCTCTTCAATGAGGCTCAGACTGCCACCTCAGTGGAAGGGATAGCAATGTCCCAGCAGATATCTCCTACCCAAGTTCGAGAAATCCGAGCAGTGTTACAGGAGTTTGGGGACATGTTCACTGGGAAACCAGTGCACACCCACCTGGTGCAGCATCAGGTGGATATAGGACCCCAAAGGCCTATTAGGCAGGCCCCTTATAGGGTGCCTGAGAGAGTCAAACAGACTCTGAGGAAGGAGATACAGGAGATATTGGAATTAGGGGAAATTCAAGAGTCCAACAGTCCCTGGGCCTCACCAGTGGTGCTGGTGCCAAAGAAGGATGGCAGCACCAGGTTCTGTGTGGACTACAGGAAATTAAATAGTCACACAGAGTCAGATGCTTACCCTATGCCTAGGACAGATGAGGCCCTAGAGCAGCTGTGTGGGGCTAGTTTTCTTACAACCATTGATCTTACCAAGGGTTATTGGCAGGTGCCCTTGATTCCCAGTGCTAGGGAGAGGTCAGTCTTTGTGACTCCTTTTGGCTTGTATGAGTTCAGAAAGATGCCCTTTGGGATGAAAAATGCCCCAGCAGCTTTCCAGAGGCTGATATACAATATCCTAGCAAGAGTAGGAGGCTTTGCCCTTGCTTACCTAGATGATATTACCATCTACAGCCATTCCTGGCAAGAGCACCTTCAGCATGTCAGGGAGGTGCTGGACAGACTACAGAGGGCAGGGTTGACCATTAAGCTGAGCAAATGTCAGGTGGGTATGGCAGAGGTCTCCTTCCTGGGACATAGAGTGAAGAGTGGTAAGATCAGTCCAGAACCTGCCAAAGTAGAAGCCATTCAGGCATAGCCTACATCTGTTACCAAAAAGCAGGTGAGAGCATTCTTAGGGACAGCAGGGTACTACAGAAAGTTTGCCCCCAGTTATAGTCCCATAGCTGCTCCCCTCACAGACCTGACAAGGAAGAACAGAGCCAGACAGCAAAATGCCAAGTTGCTAAGATGGAGCCTAGGTTTGCAAGCATATGATATGTCAGTGCAGCCCCACAGTGGGATTAGCAATGCCAATGATGGGCTGTCAAGACAGGGAATGGGGTAAGGTATACTCAGATAGACCTAACCCTCTCAAGCAGCGTTTCTCAAGGGTCACTTGATAAACTAGCTTGAGTTCTCCTGGGGGGGGGGTAAAGATAGGTGAAGGCTGCCAGCCTAGCCAGATATAATTCTGTAGATAATTCTGTCATTTGTAAATATTAATGTAAACCGCAGGCTTGTTTTCTTAAATGTGAAAAGACTGCATTGGATATTGAACTGCAAAAATGTAACAACAGTGCACTCTGCTGTAAGAAAGCTAAGTCAAGCATTTCATGACTGTTTTTGATGTCAAAATTCGGATCCAATATGTCTAGAGGGAGACATCCTGCCTATTGTTTTAAGACCAGAGAGTTAATGGCTAGAATTTGCATGTATAAATGTCCTTTATTGCACTGGTTTCTGACCAGGTGTAAAGAATGTAAATGTAGTTTCTGTTAACCTGGGAACACCAGAGAAGTGTGAAGAATGATGTCATGTAAAGCAGCTCTGTGTTATCAATTTAAAGAGAGAGAATCAGAGAGCTCAGAGCATTTTGTCTTGACAACATCCAACATCACCAGCACTGCTTTGCTCTATATGTAAGTCATTTAGAACTGTGTCTTTTCTTAGATATAGCTAGGAAATAGGAAGATTAGACTAGTTTGTTTTTCTTTGATGTCAGAACTTTTGCTACTGTATTATTTTAAGTATTTCTCTGTGATATACGAACTCTTGACTAGCACTGTGTAGTAAGAAGTATTACCTTGTGTTTTTATTATTTATTATTAAATATTTTTAAACCTTTCAACTTTGGCTGTTTTATGTAGAGATAATTTAGTCTCTAAGAGTACATTGCATGCATATAGTGATGCTGTACCAAGTAACTCCAAATAAGTCTTGACTGTTAGGTCACACTTACCATTTGGATAATAATATTGCACAGTAATAAATGGACACCCTTTTAAGGGCCTTTAAGTAGCTGACAATTATTAGTGGGTGGTGGCAGCTAGTAGTACCTTTTAGACTGGGCAGAAAAGGGGCACAGCTGGAAAACCTTTGCCAGCCTTCCCCAGAAGTGTCTGTGTGGTTGTATAAACTCTTATCTCAAAGTTTGTGTGTGTCAGCTACTTGAGCAGGGACAGGAAGCACTGGTTGGACAGAGAGGAAGCTGGAGGTTTTAGCTTGTCCACTAGGCTGAGATCTGGAACCTATAGCTGTGCCAGTGGGGAGTCTTATTGGGGACCTGGAGAGAAAGGGAGAGACCAGCCCCAGACTGACTGTGATCTCTGTGTGCTCTTAAGGGAAATTGTACTTTACTGTGTGTGTGTATTTATTATCCTTTCCCTATATGGACGCCCCTCACTGGTGTTAGTGGTGAGGATTGAGGCTCCTTGATTGGTGGGTCAGTGCATGGGCGTCACACATTATACATTACTTCAAAACAAGATCTAGTGGCAGACTCACTGAGCAGGTCCAAAACACAGGCTCACGAATGGATGCTTCACAGAGACATGTTTCTGGACATTGTCCATCGGTGGGGTTTTCTTCAGGTAGATATTTTTGCGTCCCTTCTGAACAGGAAGCTTCCTCTGTCCTGTTCTAGAGTACTGTGCCATCTGGTGTGGAAGACGGATGCCCTTTCTTTTCCTTGGAAGGGGATGTTTCCTTATGCTTTCTCTCATCTTCCTCTACTTCCAAGAGTCCTGCAGAATACTCATCTAGACACCCCAAAAATCAGTCTGATGCCATGCTTTTAACGAGGACCCTTTTACAGTAGGGGTCCGTCTGGTCCTCTCTTATTTGTGTGAGTTGCTCCAGTTTGGCTTGGCCTATTCTTCTGTGAAGGCCCATCTATCAGCCATTTCTGCTTGTCTGCCCTTGAGTCTTCCTTTGACTTCTCGTTTTGAGGTAAAACAATTTCTTAAAGGTGTCCTGCATATTAGGCCTTCAGGAAAACCTATTTCTCCTCCTTGGGACCTTAATTTTGTTTTGGAAAAATTGACTCAGGCTCCTTTTGAGCCTGCAGTTTCTGCTTCTTTGCAACATTATACCTGGAAGACTGTTTTGTTGCTGGCTCTTATTTCTGCACAGAGGGTTTCTGTTCTCCAGGCCCTTATGACCATGCCGTCTTTTTGGGTTTTTCACAGGCACAGGGTATCCCTTCATACCAGTCCTTGTTTTATGCCCAAGGTAGTAAATGAGTTGTCCTTGAATCAGTCAGTACAACTTGCTTCCCTTTTCCCTTCTCCTCAGGCTGCTTGTGAGAAGGTCTTGCATACCTTGGATTTGCACAGACAGCTCAGATACTGTTTGGATAAAACTAAGACTATTCATAAGTCTGATCAGCTTTTTGTTTCCTTTCATCCCAGGTTTTTGGGTTTGGCTGTTTTTAAGCAAACCATCTCCTCCTGGATATCTAAGGCCATTTCCTTTTGTTATTCATTTCAAGGCAAATCTCTGTCTACTTCTGTTAGAGCGTATTCCACTAGGGCTATTAGATTGCCTTGTCAGGTGCCATCTTCAAGGGGTTTGACATAAATTCCATCCGTGAAGCTGTTCCTTGGTGTTCTGTCCATACCTTTACTAAGTATTATAAGTTGTATATGGTTTCTAGGGCCAGAGCGGGTTTTGCTGAAACCATTTTGTATGGGTTTGTTGATGGCTCTTCATAGCCTTCCACCCCCTTTCTGTTTCCTGAACTTTTTTACTCTCCCTTTTTTTGTAAAATACTGCAACTGTAATATAGAAGGACAGAGTACAGATTTGTAAAATCTTACCATAACAGTAGATGGCCTTCTCTTCACTGTTGCAGTATGTGCTCCCTCCCTCCAACTCCCTCTTGTTTGTTTTGCATTTTTTTTCCTTCTGAATGTGCATGGACTCCTTTGTCCTATGGAAACTGTTCTTTTCTGGGGCAATTCAATTCTGGATAGTTGCGTCCATGTCATAGGTTCATAGGTGTTTACTAGGCTAATGGCCCTGGAGCCTTTACAAGCCAAGCCCATAGAAGTGCCCTGGCATCGTGCCACCCTTTTATGTCCTACCATCTGTGTAGGGAACATAAATGTGACATATGGCACATACAAGATCATTTTAGGCTTTTGCATACTGAGTGAGTATCAGGCTGCCCTGGTGGGAGATCCATTTTATGTAGAATACTGCAACAGTGAAGAGAAGGACATCTACAGTTATGGTAACATTTTACACAAATGTACTGTCTTGGGTCTAGTATGAAATACAAAAAATGTTGGTATTGCATTGTGCTGTGTCTTCATAGGTGTTTTATATATATAAATATATATATATTTATATATATATATATATATATATATATATATATATACGTATGTGTAACTATATATATATATATATATATATGTATGTGTAAATATATATATATATATATATATATATATATATATATATATATATATGTGTGTGTGTGTGTATAGATAGATAAATAGATATATACTGTGTATATATGTATATATATATATGAATTACCTTTACATCATCGAAGATTCAAATGTTCGAAACTGATATGATCGAGACCATATCATGGAATATTTAAATGTTTGACAATATAAAAGTAAATAAAAAAAACCTAATCCAAAAAAAGTAAACTGTGTATAACAGGGGGGCAAGCAACCCTGCACCCCCCATGTGGGGGGCTGTGCCCCCACACCCCCCCCTACTTAAATATTCCAACTCTGAGACCACACTACATTGCAGTAACAGGAAATATTCCCGTTCTGCACTGTACGGAGGTCTGTATTCTGTCATTTCCCATTACCAGAATATAGTGCGATCTCGGAGATGTTATATTTAGGTAATGGGGGTGACCAGAGTACACGGGGATCACTAGACAACCTCAGTTGTCTAGTATCTATCCCCAATTTTAAACCATCAGATTGTCAAACATTTAAATGTTCGATGATATGGTCTTCCCCATATGAGTGTCGATCATTTGAACGTTCGATAATCTGAGGGTAACCCATATATATATATATATATATATGTATGTGTATGTATATATATCTATATATATATATATATATATATATATATATATATATATATATATATATATATATATATATATATATATATATATATATATATATATATATAAGAGAGAGAGAGAGAAATAGGTAGACCTGAAATTATTTAAACAATTAACATTGACAGTAAAATGATTAACAGAAAAATATCTAAAGTTGAAAAAAAAATGAAAAAACACTGTCAAAATTGGGGTTTATCCCCCTTCCACACTGTTGTGCCACCTCACAGTTGGTATATATAATCTGCAGGGGGCACGCTGCAAAACACTGAAAAATGTGAGGTTATCTAACAACGTATAAAATCACTGAAAAAAATCTATAAAATAGAACCACTCACTCCTGCTGATTATATATATATCAACTCCGAGGTCTCACAACTATGGGGAAAGGAAATAAACCCTTGCCTCATATAACTTAAATTTTGTCAGTGTTTTGTGTTTAGATATTTTTTCAGTTTAGATCTAGTTACTTTTAAATATTTTTCTCTTGATCATTTTACTGTTTAGGTCATTTGAGGTACACCCCATCATCAAATGGTATGATCATCGCATAGAAAAGCTTTGTTTCAGTGTAACATTGCAAACAGTGGGGGCTTTGCCCATTCTCCACTGTAGATCAACCTCAGAGTTGGTGTATATAATTAGCAGGAAAGTTTGCAAAGCTCTATGCTCACTTTCTCAGAGCTCTGCAATGTTTTTCAAGTGTTTGATCTGCATCCAGAGCCATCTAGGCTAAGATAAGAATATTTTCAGTATTATAAGTAATATTGAAAAAAATATTACAGTAGCATTATGTTTATTAACCACTATGGCTTATTAACTATCTAAGAGGTTAATGCTTTAACTGACTTTTAAAGGCCCATCATAAGGACTGTGGAGTTTGGAGTAATGATCCTGTTGGGGTATTCGTTTTCATGCACCAGAGCTACATATGCAGAATTACTGACAGAATCCCAATATAGACATGGCTGCATAGAGGCTTTTGTACCTACCCGAAGTGGACCTAAAATAAACACTAAAAATAAACTCCACTGGTTTAATCCTCACCTAAACAGGGTAAGTAATAAAAGAAAAAAAAGCACTCCTGGCTAAAAGCAGGAAGAGAAAATCCCTTAAAGGCATATAAACAAGAAAGTAAGAGGTCTAATTAAGTCCAACAAGGCCTTCTTCAGCTATGTCTGTAAACTTAAGTAAAAAGGTAAAAGGAACTCACAAAATCATTTAAAAAGAATTTTATCTCAAAAGCTTTGCTATTAAACTTATTTTCACATCACTTTGTGAGTTCCTTTTGCTTTTTACTCTTGGACTGTTTTGGGGACTCTATACTGAGTGTTTACCAGTTTGATTTTTTTGCTGTGTCTGTAAAATGAAAGGTAACTTACAGTAGTATGCTGAACTGGTGGTCAATGGTACAACCTTCACCAATCAGGATGACAAAGCAAATCTACTGGCAATAAATTAAGCTTAAACATCACTCCAAACTCCCCCATCTCCTCCAGGTGAAATTACCTCCAACAAATTTACCCAGCTATTTGCATGGGCTAGGTGGTGGCAGCACTCACTAAAGACAAGGACACCACCTCTGTGATTCCCAAGAACATCCCTGGTTGCCTACTGAACATTCATAAACATGACCTATCAGGACCACTTCAGGCACTCTTCAACTAACGATTCAAAACAGGCTGCATTTCAAATGAATGGAGGACTGCAACAGTCTGCCATTCACATGGATGGACCATCACGCAACCCAGGGAACTACAGCTCCATCACTCTAACAAGCCTAATACATAATATACATAATATACAAACACATGAAACAAATTATCATGGAAATGATTAAGAACATTGGCAACCTACAGCTACTGGACCCATCCTAGTTTGGGTTTGTTAAGGGAAGGTTGTGCCTACTTAACTTGGTGTATATTTTTAAGAGGGTCACTAAGGCAAAGGGTGAGGATAAAACAGTGCATACTGCATATTTTGACCTGGCCAAGGGCTTTAATAGAATACTCCACTCTGTCATTGTTGACACGCTCCCTGAGCTAGGCATATCCCCTACATAACTCAATGGATTGCCGACTGGCTCACAGATAGGACCCAAAAGGTCACCAGTGCTATGCCCCAGGACAGTGTACTGGGCTTGCTCCTGATTGGCATCTACTTCATGGAAGTCAAGGCTAACATTCAAGGCCTCTGGCTCTCCAAGTTTGCAGATGACTGTAAATCAGGGGCTATTTTTGTCTTCCTCCCAAGACACCAATATCTTGCAAGAGGGTTTAACACAGGCAAAGGACTGGTGTCAAAGCCATGGCTTAAAACTCAATGCCAGAAATTCATTATAATGCCATTTGGAAAACTGTAAACCCAGGTTAATAACTCAATTGATAAAACACCTCTAAGACCCCTAAGTTGGCTGTGGTGGTGCAGCGGTTAGTGTTACAACCTCAAAGTAAGAGGTTCTTTGGTCTGATTCTTGGCTGGCATGCCTTCTGTATGGAGTCTGCATGTCCTCCCTGTGGTCACATGGGTTTCCTCCGGGTGCTCCAGTTTCCTCCCACATCCCAAAGACATGCTGTAGGTGATTGGACACTCTCAATTGGCCCTAAGTGTGTGTGTGCGTGTGTGCATGTGTGTGTGCATGTGTGTGCGCGTGTGTGTGTGTGTGTGTGTGTGTGTGTGTGTGTGTGTGTGTGTGTGTGCCTTCTTTGAAAGGCTGGGTGACGGGCTGGCAACTCTGCATCATAAAACTCCACTGTCAATTGTTCTGCGGACAGTTGTTCTGCTGTGGCAACCCCTAACTGGGATAAGGAGATGATGATCATGATGATAAAATACCCTTAAGAGTCAACCCAGTAGTAAGGGATCTGGAAACATATATAGACAGCAATCTGGCCTTTGATCAACACATAGCTACGGTAGTAAGAAAATCCTTTCTGTATCACCCAACTTATAGATAAGGGCATGGCATCCAGGTCTAAGAAAGTTATAGTACCATTCTACCAGGCCTTAATCAGACCTGTCATTGAGTACAGTGCCCCCTTTGACATTTACCTAACCAGACACTTGCGACAGTTGGAATGCCCACAAAGTTTTCTCGCCAGGAAAATGCAAGACAAGAATACCCTGCCTTACACTGATCACCAAAAGACTCTGTCTCTGTATTCAGTCTCCTACATGCCATCCGTGTAACACTGACTGTTTTGAAATTTATTAGAGTCATTGCCCCTAAGTTCAGTGGGAGAGATTGTTCCAAATATCAGGTCCAAGTCATGAAAAAGCTCTTACTTCAAATACAGTTTTAATTCAAGGTCTTTGAAATATGATTCTGTTGTGAATTTCTGAGGGAGTAATTTGTTTCTTTAATGGGAAGCAGACATTTTAGAGGGGTGTAGTAGCCTTCATGTGATATTTTAAATAGTGAATCATGTTAAAAGGTGGATCTTTCATTTACTGGGAGCCAATTTAATTTTTGTAGAAGGCAGTGGTGATGAGTGCCATTTGCTAGGAGGGCAAATCTACATATTTTGTTTACAGTGATTTGAAGTTTAGAGTTTTGTGAGGAATGGAATGTTAGAAAGTAGAGGAAGGCGGTATTCAAATTTGGGGTGTAGCACATTTTAGCAATGGTGAGTGTAGCAGCAGGATATAGGTCAGGGTGATTCTATAACAGAGTTTCAGTTGAGAGAGGACCTTTTGGATAATGGTATCAGTATAGCTGGAGATAGAGTAAGAGAATTATCAAGGATAAATCAGAGAAATGTATTTTCCATAACCAGGGGAACAGCATTGTTGTTGGAGTCAACTATACTACTTGTAGGTATTTGAGGGTATTTTTATGGGGAGGAGTAGAACATTATATTGCTTTCTACGGTTTATTATGAGTTTACTAGAAGTGGCCCAGTGGCAGACTTTGGTAAAGGATAGTAGTAACTGGGCTATAAATTATGATGGTGTTGGTTTGCTTCCAGTGCTAATAGTATGGTATTTGTGAGGAATACAAGGTTTAAGGAGGAAAGGTAATCTGGTAAGTCACTGATAAGGAAGGAGAACAGAAAGGGGCCTAATACTGATCTTTGTGGGGCACCAGTGTTAGCTGTACCCACTGAGGAAACAAGATCATTTACATTAACTTGGAAAATTCTGTTTTCTAGACAACCTTTAACAGTTTAACAGTGGTTTGACTAAAGTTTAACTTGTTAAGTTTGCTTATGAGAAGTTTATGGTGAACTGTTTCAAAGGCTGTAGTCATATCTACAATATGCCTGCAATAATGAGGCCTTCATTCAAGTTACTATATACAGATTTTGTGACAATGAGTAAGGCTGCAAAGGTACTAAAGGCTTTTCTGAAACCACATTGTTTGTCTGAAAGCAGACCATGACCATTAATATGTTTGAGAAGTTGTTTGTGTGGTAGTTCTTCAAAAAGTTTTATTATTGGATGGAGAGTTGAGATAGTTCTCCAGTCTTTAAGGGATTTTGGGATGGGTACTTTTGGGAGAGGGATAATAATAGCATATTTTAACATGGATGATAAAATACCTGCAGTTAGTGACATATTATATACATATGTAAATGGCTTATTTGTATAGCTTGCTGATTTAACCAGAAAAGTGGGGTGAAACATGAAGTCTTTAGGGGAAGATTGTTTAAGGATTCTAAGCATGTTTTTGCTTTCTTGCATGGTGATTTCATTAAAGTAGAATGTGGCTGCAAAATCTGCTACAGAATAAAGTTGGTTTATATGTTTCCATATAAATTTTATATATATATATATATATATATATATATATATATATATAATTGCAGTCTGTAAGAGTGAATCTTTTTTCCTTGTTTACACCTTAATGTATGCTTTGCATGTGAAATTATATATATATATATATATATATATATATATATATATATATATATATATATATATAAAATTGCAGTCTGTAAGAGTGAATCTTTTTTCCTTGTTTACACCTTAATGTATGCTTTGCATGTGAAATCACAGCGCAGCAGAGTCTGGAAATTTGCCCTTTCCTCCTGCTGTTGTGCGTTCTCAGAGCTTCTATATATAGTTAGCAGTGAGAGTGAGAGCAAAGCTAGCTATAACTTTTTTTTCTTTTTAATCATTTTAGAGTCGCTCTAAAAATCGCTTTTTTGTGTTTGCTCTTTTGAGCATTCTGTATTTGACGAGACAATCATAGACATAAACAGATAGACAGATATAGACTTATATATATATATATATATATATATATATATATATATATATATATATATATATATATAATATCAAAACAACAAACTTCAGTGGCATCGAGACATAAATATGGAATAAAGAGGCAGCACACGAACTGATAGTTTTAGTGCGTTCATTCCTTTAATATCCAGTTTCTGAAGAAGTTCTGGGATAGTAAAGGAACAAAAGCACTAAAACTATTAGTTCATGTGCAAGTGGGGATTCCAAGATGGTGGATATCCAGTAAGCCCCCTCTCCACAGAGCTCCCAACCAATATCAGCTACACCAAAGAAAAAGCCACAGTTCTTCATTGAAAAGGGGATTCATTTGTAAGCAACAGCAACCTCTATGCAAAGAAATTTTAAAACAGAAAGAATAAACATTTTATCTCTCTCAAAAGTGCTTTAACTATCTCTAGCTTGCTCTGGGAGTCCCCACCATGTCTATTCTAACGGCCTGGAGACAGCTCCGGATTACACTGCAAGGGAACCTTGATAGCTAAATATCTGCATATAATGGCAAAGAAATTGGACTTTATGGAAACACAGACCACTAAAACAAAACATTCAACAATAACCTCCTCTG
This sequence comes from Protopterus annectens, assembly GCF_019279795.1. Lineage (NCBI taxonomy): Eukaryota > Metazoa > Chordata > Ceratodontiformes > Protopteridae > Protopterus > Protopterus annectens. Next base: position 1,514,720,496 of record NC_056744.1, on the reverse strand, counting down.
AGAAGGAAGTTGCATCTAAAAGGCAGAAAATAAACAAACAACAACAAGAACCAAATAAATCTGCCGGTAAGCAAAAAGCAGGCTCCATCTTCCACATGGAGGAGCTTAAACAGGCTCTCTTACCTATCCAAACCACTGTCCAGAGCTTTTCTGATCAGTTCTCCAAATTTGAAAATATTATTAATCAGACTGTTGATCGCATGGACAACTTAGAACAAAAAAACCCAAACTAATGAACTTCAGATCGAGAAATTAAGAGAGAAAATTGGTGCCAAATCTACAGTAATAAAAGAACTGCAGCAAAAGCTAACTGATTTCGAGGCAAGAAGTCGACAAAATAACATCTTACTAAGGGGAATACCAGAAAAATATGAGAATACCCAATTAATAAATGCCTCCAAACAGATTTTTGATCTTCTTCTGCTTTCTGAAGGAAACTCAACAGAAATAACAATTGAGAGATCCCACCGTGCTTTACACAAGAGACAAGACCCCTCCATTCCAAGACAAGTATACGTAAAGTTATTAAATTTTCAAGATGCTCAGAGAATATTGTTGGCTGCCAAGAAACAAAAACAATTTATCTGGAATAGCCACAAAATCTCTATGTCACAAGACCATCCGCTTGTCATCAAAGATAACCGTCAAAAGCTATCGCCATTCTACGCCGACTTAATCTAAAGGAAAATAAAATTCCAGATGCGCTACCCTAACACTCTAATATTCTACAATAATGACACCAAAATCGGTGTTGACTCACCTAAAGAGGCAAAAATTGCCTTTGTTAAATGCTTTGGTAAAGCACCGGATCCGTAAAGCTCACAAATAACTCACTGCAATGGCGCTGGGGATTTGAACATCTCTCTGTTTTTTTTTTTTCAAGTGTGCCTGAAGTAGAGAGTCTTCAGTCTGCTAAAAGTTTGTCTTTTATTAACTGGAAGTGCCCCTAGTGCAGAAACCCAATGGGCTAGGAATGTTTTGCATGCCAGTTGTTGGACTGTGGGAGCAATTTCTCCTTGCATTTTCCTGCTGCAGCATCTTAAATTGTCTCCCTTAATCTCATGAGACCAACGAGGATGAGCTACAGAACCATCGGTCTTGCACGCCCATTTAATATACTTAGAAATGGCCAATGAAGCCATCCACGGCTATCAATGACCATGACTACCCAGCAAAACTCTCTTGGCTGACATGACTTCAAGCGATTCATCGACCACAGCATCTTATCTTAAAGTAAGTACACTCCTGCAGTGGTCAAAAACAGAAAATACTCCAAGCTTAGCAGAGTCTGTAGCTGAGCTTTATTAATGAAGACAAATTGGTAACTCATAACAAGAAAAGGCACGATGATGTACTCAAAGAACTGATGGTCATTTTAGCATATAGATGGAGCTATAATTATTATTATTATATATATTTTTTTGGTTATTGCACTTAACTAATAGTTCATAATACACATCATCTTAGTAGTGCCAGATAACTGAGTTACTCCATGTTCATGGAGGCCAAGGGCTCCAAATGACAGTTATTCTGGTGACTGGCAATCTCGGACCTTTACTTCATTCACAAGAGGGATAAACAAAGACACTTGTTAAGGGAAACTGAACCACTCTATAGCAGAGGGTTACAAATCCAGTATGAGATGTAACCCTATGTATTTTTTATCAGTTTAATGCTTTATATATAGTTCTGGTTGTTATATAAATTATAATGCAGACAAAGTTAACCAATCACTCATAGAATGGGAGAGAAACTTGAAGATGTGACAGCATTGTTTTCTATGATCTGAGAAGAGCTGTTGTTTGTTAATACGCTAAGAAATATTTTTGGTTTAAATATACATGCTTATCCATCATAAACTATACTGATCTGTCATAACACTGGAGATAAAGTCGGTAAATACAGGAGTCATAGATGGTCTTAGTTTATATTGAATAGCGACTTACTGAAACTCCTACATATTTCTATCCTACCTCATGGTTGGTGACATTTCGTCATAAATACTACCTGACAAGTGATGACCAATTATGAGGTTCCGAGGCTTGCATTATTCCTCATGGTACATTGCATGGCAAACATCAAACATAGTACCACCCTACCATCTTATAAAATGTTATAGCAAGCTTTGTAAAATATGGGTTACTATAGTAAACATATAGTTGAAATACCCGTATACTGCATGCTACAGCTATAGGGGGCTTTACCCTAATTTGGGAGGTATGTGATTTCCTAAGCAGGGTCAAGGATGGTCAGTCTTGGGGTAATTAAAGTATTGTACATACGTTTTATTGTTGTTTGTGAATTAATATGGTTAAAGAGAAATACATTTATAGGTCACACTTTTAAATCGATGAATGTTTATATATCCTGGTTTCATTTAATATCCTACTTTCTTCAAGCTCCTTCAACTAGGAGGGTCAGGCACAGGGATATTATTTCAGGAGCTAAGTGCTACCAACATGACAGTAAACCCTCATATGTGTATTTTCAAGAAAAATTGGACTCAAATAGACACTAAATATTACACAAGAAAACTAGAAATACCTTTTAAAAACTTAAATTCTTTGAGATGTGGACAATAGAGTCATGGAACATAAGGGGTTTACAGAATAAGAGTAAGAAAAAACTACTGATGCATCTACTATTTAAATCAGAGGCCAATATCTGCTTCATACAAGAAACTCACATACTCAGAGATGAGTGGGATGGGGACACAGACAGAAAATGGATAAAATCTAGTATAACAGCGGGAGATAGTTCTAACTCTAAAGGAGTGGTTATTATAATAAAAAAATCATTTCTAGAGTCAATCACAGAATGTAACTTTGATAAAAATGAAAAACGGTGCCTGTTCACAACCTTTAACCCTATATCCGGAAAACCTATCCTTTTCTTAAACATTTATGGCCCATGCACGAAACAACAAGACTTTATTCTAGAAATTTATAATATCCTATGCAAGTTCCCGAACCACCACTATATTATAGGGGGGGGGATTGTAATACAGTCATAGATCCAATCTCTGACCGTCCCGGTAACTCGAGCTCATACAACTTCCAAGCGTCACTTTTGATAGATTAATTAATTACAGACCTGAACCTCACAGATCCTATTTCTTTCAGTGACAATCTAAATAAAGATAACATGCACACTTATTTTTTTAAATGCCATAATATCTGGTCAAGACTGGACTTTGTCCTAATCTCAGAATCTCTGACAAATGAAGAATTAAAATTCTCTTCTGAGCCCAGGTTCCTATCAGATCATGCCAAAATCTCCCTAAAAGTAAACTTCACAAGCAAATCATTACCTATCACCTAGACTTAATAGCTGCAATTGGACCCTAAACAACAACCTATTATATAAGAGAGAAGTGGTTCGGGAGATTGCTGATAGTCTTGCTGAGTTTGACAAAAATTTGGATTCCATTAATATTCGATTTGATAATCAATGGGCAGCCTACAAAGCTAAACTTAGAGAGACATTAATTCATAAAGCCTCCTACTATAAAAAACTGGGAAAGGAAAAAGAAGACAAATTAATCTCCAAACTCAAGAAACTAGAGAAGAATTATCATTCAGGTCCAAATCCTGACTTAGAAAAACTAATTAACAATACTCAAAGAGAACTATTGAAACTGCTACAACACAACTACTCTCCAAGAACAAAGATACATAGCTAGATATTCAGATTGGGAGCGAGTTCCATCTAGAACTTTAGCAAGAATAATTGATAATAAACAAGAGGCCTCTAGAATCACCCTTCTTTAATATCAAAATAAAATTTATAAATCAGATTCAGAGATTATGGAAGTATTTATATATATATATATATATATATATATATATATATATATATATATACACACCGAAGTATATGGTATGAACTCTGATCAAATATCTAGCCTTGAAATTGAGAATTGCCTTAAAAATCTTAAATTTCCAAAACTGAATAAGGAACAACTAAAGTTTCTCACTGCTCCTCTTAACCAACAAGAAATATTAGATGTCATTGGGAAACTTAAACTAGGTAAAGCCCCAGGCCCAGATGGTTATACCCCAGACTTCTGTAAAACCTTTAAACTAAAACTGTCTTCTATCCTACTAAAAGTTTATAATAACATCAGCTTAGAAGGTATAACAAACCTCTATTGGAACAATTCCAAAACAATCCTGATTCCAAAAATTAATTTTGACAGAACCAATCCAAATAACTACAGACCCATATTCTTGATTAATGTTGATATTAAAATCCTCTACTCCTTCCTAGCAGAAAGACTCAAAAAAGTAATGCCTTTCTTAATATCCCCCGATCAGGCTGGTTTCATGTGTAACAGACACACATGGGACAACACACTAACTTTAGATTCCATGATTCAACTTACCAAAAATGATAGAACCCGATATATGCTCTAACGTTCGACACTTGTAAAGCATTTGACAGAGTTAATTGGAATTTTTTATTTGCATCCTTATCTCATTTCAACATCCCACAGAAATTTTCTGATATGATTAAAATGCTATACAAGGATTCTCATACATACCTCTATATCAACAAAAGGCTATCTAACCCAATTAAGATCTCTAATGGAACAAGACAAGGATGTCCTCTCTCCCCACACCTTTTTAATTTATTCATAGATCCACTTTTCCTTCATATCTCACAAAAAAACTTTCACTCAATACCTAAAGTTTTAAATACTAAAGTAATGATATCAGCATTTGCAGCTGATGTGAGCATTTATTTTGAACACCCCAACACCAATTTAAAGAAAATGACCGAGTCCTTAAATAATTTCTTGGATGCCAGCAATAAGAAATCTCATAAATTTCCCATTAATCCACATAATCACAAAATAAATTATTTTCTGGACTCTCCCTTCCAAACAGTTTACTCCTTTATATATTTGGGGATCTGTTTTGAACATAACCAGGCTTCCATGCTTCAGAATAACTTGCGCAAGGCTTGGTCTAAGATCACGCAGGACCTCCATAGATGGCAACTATTGAAACTCTCTATGCTGTCCAAAGCAGCAATTCTTAAAATGAATGTACTACCAAAACTAATATATCAGTTCAATGCATCAAAGCTTATTATTCCAAACAGCTTGTTTCACAAAATGAACAAAGAACTCGCCAACTTTATTTGGTTTCCTAAGTCGGTCACAATACACCCAAAAGCTCTCCCCTTTATAACCTTTGTAAATCTTAGAAATGTCAAACTAAGGAATATCTTGAAACATAAGATTAAAACAATCCAGGAGTTGATGGAATCTACAAACTGGAAAATTCTTCCCTCCCCTTCAACCACTACACCTGAATCCTAATATTAGGATTAACAAACTAATACATCTCATGAACTACCCCCTCATTAAAGACTGTATGATTTGGGATATATATAAACATAAAAAATAAAAACTTTCATTACCTCCACTTGACAGTGAAAGTAAACAATAAATATACAATTAGTCTACATCAAATAAGAGAAATTACATCAGCACTAATCAAAGACATACCTATTAATGATCAAGACATCAATACGCTTATCAAAATAATGACAAGTCTATCTAGTAAAGAAAAAATGCTCTCCAATTCCTATAAACTGATAAATCTCATTAAACATGGCTCCGTCTGTTTATTTTCCAAATACTGGGATCAACATGGTACCACATTCACAGATGAACAAAAACTTAAGGCAATCAAAACTACCATTGAACTATCTCCCTTTAAAAAACTCATATACACACAGCTAATGATTAATAACAACACTTATTATACACCCTTTGTCCTCAATAAATTCAACCCTAAAATCTCCCCATCTTGCACATGTTGCTCTTATCCCCAAGCTGACCTCATGCATGTCTTATGGTTTTGCAAACTTTGGTGGTCTTTTAACGTACGCCTAGAAAAAATGGGCTACCAGAAATCAACCCTTTCGTGGGAACTATCTGTTCTTCACATCTCTGACATCAAACTTTCTAAAATAAAGCATCATGTCCTAAGTACGTTCTCTTGATGAATCACTACTTTACATTGTGCTCTATTCATTCAGTGTCATGTATAAAGGTAGCACGCTTGTAGATATTTTATATAGTTTTTCTTTTTTTTTTGGTTTCTAGGCTTAGAAGTTTGTTTTTGTCTTTGTACATATATGGATTTCATTATATCCATACAAGCAGTTACAAATGTCATATCCAATTTTCTGTTTTTACTTTAACTGTATCTACTACCTAAAAACAATAAAAATCTTTATTTGAAAAAAAAAAGCAGTTTGTGTGCAAGTGTAATTGTAACTCTATGTATTGTAAATAGTTCCATTTTTGAAGAAGTTCTGGGATATTAAAGGAACAAAAGCGCTAAAACTATCAGTTCATGTGCTGCCTCTTTATTCCATATCTATGTCTTAATGCCACTGAAATTTGTTGTTTAGATTAATTAACTCTTCTTCATTTAGTAAAAAATTAGGTTTTAATAGCATATATACACATATATGTATACATCCATACACGGATCTACTTCAGATGTTCGACAGTTCAAAACGCCAACTTTCATATGGCCAAGACCATATGATTGACAGTTTGAAATGACGAACATCTGCAAAACAACGTAAAACACACAAAAACAATTCACAAACTGCATTTAGCAAGCTGCCCTGTACCCCCCACACCCCCTGCTACTTAAATATTCTTACTCTGAGATTGCACTACAGTGCAGAAAAGGGAAATCTCCCGGTTCTGCGCTGTATAGGGATCTCCGCTATACATGTTTGATCTTTCAAAAGTTCGATCATATGGTCTCAGCCATGAATGTCCAACTTTTGAAAGTTTGTTCATATGAAGGGACACACACACACACACACACACACACACACACACACACACACACACACACACACACACACACACACTGAAATGATAAATAAGGATGTAAAAACTTTCAAGCACTGGATACAACTCAGAACTTATCTCCTTTATATCTTGTATAAGTGGAGATAAGTTCAGTATAGAATTGTAGTTTCCTAATATATCTGAAGACTGCCTTATGGTAACCTTTTAAATTTGTTGCAATCATAAGTTTGTAGTTGGCCTAACATTTTCTAATTGTAAGTCTGAGAGACGTACTTACCAGTTTTCGTTATCTTTTATAATGATAAATTGGACACCTGTTAATGATGAACAAGAGCCTTTTCTTTTTATTATAGAGTTTGTTGATGTGTTGTTTCATCATATGGGTTTACTTCTAAACTTTACATTATGCTTCCTCTGGACTGGTATGGATGCCTCAGTGTTTCTGTTGTAGAAAGAGTAAAATTCAGAGCAGTAAACAGCAGTTGCTCAGTTACAAGGTTTGCTGGGGAGTTATACAATTTATGATTGTCATTAAGGTCAGTAAATAGTACATAACAAGTCTTGGAGTAATTACTGAATGTAGTGAGTTATTAGGAACCAGAAAACAGGTTTTCTTAGAGGAAATCAGATCAAGATGGCCAAATTTGACTACAGACTGTGTAATAAGTGGGTGGTGCAACTGAAAGACATGATTGTGAGGATAAGATCAAGAAGATTAACTCCTCTTGTAGGCAGGGGACAGTCTGAGCAAGTGCATTAACATTTACAAAGTCTGGAAATCTTTTGTCTTATTTGTCCAAGGTAGTAAATGTGTGCCAGTTTATGTCTAAGTAGTGGAAGCCTCCCAAAAGGAAGGTATTTGGTGTGGCTGCTAATTTTTTCGAATGGTTAATGTATTTCACATAGATGAGGATCTATATTTGGCTATAATGTGATAATTATAATAATTCAACCTTCACATAAATAAGTGCATCAGGGAAACCCATCAGGAACTAGGACTTTTATACAGAAACACAAACATTTCTCACCCATGAAGCTAGAATCACACTCGCACATGTTTACCTTCTACTCTGCTTAACATATTGCTCCCAAATTCTCACTAATCTAAACTCCTCTCTACTTACCAAGCTTGAGTCAACATACTAAAATAGCTAGATTTGTAGCTCAACAAACCTATAAATCTCACCACTGTCTCTCCCTAAAACACTTAAACTGGCTGGAACTACCTCACCTCCTCCTCCTGCTCTCACAGCTTCAAACCATACACTCATTTCTGTATCAGCCAGACTATTGTCCGGCTCTGTGTTCTCTCATCTCTCACTATTCCCCTACAAGAAATCTCCAGAGCTCATCCCAAGATCTATTATATATTTACAAACCCAATTCTAAACCAGGGTGCAACATATATAGCTACCACCCCTCTATAGCATGGAACAAAGTCCCTGTCGAAATCAGAACTGTTACACATCGCAAACAATTTAAATTAGCCACAAAAGAGTACTTTAAAGAACAATGGACCTGCTATTGTTCTTACCCTTTTTCTCCCCACTCTCCACTGTCTTCTCTTACAACCTATCTCTACTACTTTTGACCTACTCCATCCTTCTTCCTGCCTCTAGTCACCTGTACACTTTTCTCTTCCTTACCTTCTCTATAATTACCACTTAATACATTGGCACTGTTCATCTGTTTTATAACTTTTGTAATACAGTTCTGTTGCTTGTTTTCTTTTGACTTCAGTCATGGTAAATATATGGCATGTGTTCTTAAATCACCATGGAAATGTTAATACTGTTTGCATAATCTTAGCTTAAATTGTTTGTATTAATTTGGTGCTTTTCTTCCCGGGCCTCTGCTGAAAAAGGGCTTCGGCCCAGCCAGGCATTCAAGGTCAACAAATGTAAAATAAATAAATAAATTAATTAATTTTATTCGGCATAACCAGGACTTCTAGATTTGTAGCAGGTGAAATCTGGTGAGAAACAATGCAATACTTAATTAATACAGATACTCCCCAACAAATGACGGTGGACCTGAATGCATGATAGGCATTGTACTCTGTAATGCAGGAGTGCTGCCATAACAATGGAACCACATTACTGTAATTGCACACATGCTTCTGTCTTTGAGGTTGAAGAAGGCCTGAAGTTCAGAGGATTCTTTATTTAACCTTCGGGCATTCAGCAGTGGTACCTCAATCTTATCCAGTTTGGAGCTCACTGTGCTGCAGTGCCCATCAGGTGAATTCTGCCTAAAAAAGGCACTATGGAGCTAGCAAACCTTTACCAGAATAGCAAAAAACAAGGGGTGAAAGATGCAGGCTATCCCTGACAAAGCAAATGATTCTACTGATTAGGTAATTCCATGCCATTATTCATACTGGTTCCCCCTAGAATGACACCAATTTTCTACCCAGCTACTAAAGCCAATGATTTTATCCTTCAGTTTAGGCATCATCTTAGTGATGGTAGAATGCTGCCTAATGCCAGAGTCTTACACGCTTTGAAAAAATGAGCAGAGAGCTCAGCAAATTGCCTCTTCATCTCTCCCAGCATGGAACACCTAAGATCATTCACCCTCACACAGGCGACTACAAGGACAGAATCGTATCTGTGGCTGTGCATGGACCTAAGACCCCTAATGACATCCATAAGCCTTGAAGCAGAGAGGCAGCTGTCTCCAGCCATCCTGGTGACTGTTGTGTCTGTATATCTTACAGTAGATTCATCAATGACTAAAACATTTCTAGGTTGTGCTGCAGACATGGGACCTTAAGGGTACAGGCTTGCAGGACAGATAAGTCCCAATAACAGCAGGTGTGAGCTTGGCTGTGTCTGTGCTACATGGATGATGTAAGCTAGGGTAATGTCTAGGAGGCCTTGGAGTCTTAGTCAAGGATTTCTTTACCACCTCAGCATATGTGGAAGTGATGTTTTGGTGGTTTGGTAATGCAGTATGGTGGTGCTTTTGTTTACTGGCAGTGGGTGGGATGGAGAGATTAACTCCCAGTTTAGATAAAGAGGTACATCTCTCACAGGTGGAACCAGAATGTGCTAGAAGAAGTGGGTTGTCATTAACGATAAGAGAAAGAAAAGTCAAGAGTAATCATTTAACAGTGTGCTCTTTAAGTTTAGGATAGCTATAATTTCCAACCACCATACCTTCCAGCTGTCAAATTACATGAAGATGCATTTAAGAAATAAATGCATGAACATGGTAATACTATTTTTGTAAGTTTGTTGAAAGCATGGGCACAATGAAAATGCAGTTATTTCAATGCAAGAGAGATGAGAAAAAAAGAAATAATTATCAACAATTCTGGCAAAAGGCAGGTGGTTGTTTGGAATATCTGGCTATTCAGTAGGGAATGGAAAACAATATTCTGAGCATACTTTCTATACCAAACTCCCAGTTGATCCCATCCATTGTGTTCAAAAAATAATTTGATGACCTTTTTGGATTATTAGGTGAAGTTTGGTATCAACTCTCCCCGCAATATTTCTACATTTTTTGTGATTCTATATATCTGATATTGACATTTGCAATTGATAGAGTTTTGTTTGGTGACTATTGTTCCACAGAAGCTGCAAACATTCTGAAGTGTAAAGAAAGATCTGGATTATTACTACTGCTGCACCTTCCCTCTAGGTTTGAATGAGCATTATTAATATGTAAACAGGGGAATCGTCATATTCTTCTTTATGTGTATATTCAGTGTTTAATGCGTATATGTATATTTATTTATTTTTTTATTTAACATTTGTTTACTGGGAATGTCCGACTAGGACAGAACCTATTTTCAGCAGAGGCGGAGGAGAAATGCTCCAGACACATGTCTTTGTAACATGGAAGAAACTGGAGTACCCAGAGGAAACCCACATGCAAGGAGGACATGCAGACTCCACACAGAAGGCATCCCAGCCGAGAATAAAACCAGAGGAACCTCTTGCTGTAAGGTGAAAACGCTAACTATTCCATGACAGATAGACATGCATATAATATATATGTGTGTGTGTGTATACATATATAGACAGATATACACACACACACACACACACACACACACACACACACACACACACACACATTTTTGTTCACACTGCAGTATTTGTATGCAATAGTTGTATATCCATTATTTTTCATTTTACTTATTTCTTTCTAAATAAGCTTCTATGCTTTTAAGAGATGAGAAATCACTGACATAAATTTTGACTCTGTTTATAAACTGTGTTTTTTCCTGAACAGTTCATCTCACTCACAAAGCTTTAATGAAACCAGTTTTAGAAAAACAGGTTTGGGTTGCCTGCAAGATTTCTGGGGTTTCAGTAAAATGTATTTACCTAACTGAATGTCCGAATTAAAATGTTTTCTCTGTCTAAGCATCTGAACACCACACAGGTGATTTGCTCTATTTTGTGTGTGTGTGTGTGTGTGTGTGTGTGTGTGTGTGTGTGTGTGTGTGTGTGTGTGTGTGTGTGTGTGTGTGTGTGTGTGTAGGGATTTCACCTAGCTGTTCGAACAGTGAGAAGACTGATAAAAGTGACTGAATATATAAGAAAATCACAACTTGCCGGTCTTCTCACATGTGAGATCACCACACAGTAGGGACTCATCGAATGCCTATTCCCACTGAAGTGTGGTCTTAAGATTTGGTATATATAAGTAGCAGGGGGTGTAGGGGATTCAGGGGATTGCCACTTGCAAACACAATAGTTTTATGTATATATGTATGCATGTATTTATTTATTTATTTTCTGTGTTTGAGTTTCAAGCACATTTATTAAATTACTTTGTACTCAATGTTTTTTCTTTCGATGAGTCAATATAAACCCATGTACATAATTCACGACCAAAAACACAACACAACCACTGAAAGAAGTTTAAAATCTAGCTTTAATATAAGATAAATTCCTTATGTAGCCATGTAGGCAGTGAATACCTAGAACTGACAAACTGGTTTCACCTATAGTCATCATCAGTGTCTTAATCTGAAACAGCTAATCAATAAAAAGAATATATATCCTAAAATGACACCAAGCTCACAGCACGCGATATATGTAAGCCATTCAAAAACACAATCATATTTATAAAAAATCTTAGTTTCTATAGTGAACAAAAGACAAGTCATGAAATTCTAACCCCCCTGAAAATATTATTTGCAAGAATCATTATAAATTGTAAAAATGTACCTTTGTTGAAGGTTGTGCGTCAGGGCTGGCAACTCGGCACGTAAAAATCTACTGCCAATCATTAGCGGACCGGAGTTCCGCTGTGGTGACCCCTAACCGGGAAAAGCTGAAAGACACAACATTATAAATTGTAAAAATACCATTTGGCACAGCAGTGATCAATTTTAAAGACACACAGTTTAAATGTTACTATTGCCTAAAAGCTGCTTTACCGGAAAAGCAATAAACAGATGAAATTCTGTTCATATTATGATATAGAGCAATAACATAAATATATTTAATAGCAGGAAACACAACATAAATATAAATAAAAGAACATGTATTAAGTTTTTTTACGTATAGAAGTCTACTTTGCTATGTATATATTGTCCAAGTCTTCCCCCTTGTGGTCTATTTAAGTTGTTGGACTAAAAAAAAAAATTATATATATATATATATATATATATATATATATATATATATATGTGTGTGTGTGTGTGTGTATATGGGTCTATTTCAGTAGACTAGCATTTCACTTACCCTACTCCCACTCAGCCGAGACAAATGCACCGACAGCTTCAGAAGACCAACATCTGGAACACCAACTTTTCACCCGAGGCAAGTAACCACTTGGCCATCTCGAATAAAAAAAACAAAACAAAACTAAACTGCACCCACACCCCCTTAACTAAATATACCAACTCCAAGATCGCACTACTGTGGGAGGTAAGGGGCAAAGTTCAATAGGATGGCCAAGCGGTTACTTACCTTGTGTGAAAAGTCAGTGTTCCGGATGTCAGTCTTGTCGTTTCATCTCGGCCAAGTGGGAGTTGGGTAAGTTAGAGGTCGGTCTACTGAAGTAGACCCATATATATATATATATATATATATATATATATATATATATATATATATATATATATATATATATATATATAAAATATAATATAATAAGAAAACACAAACAAGTACATAACTCCGGCAATCAGTTTAATTAATTGAGTCCTAGAGAGTAAGTAGCTTCCAAAATATCAACCAAGGATGTTTCTTTTCATCTAAAAACTTATTGCAAAATAAAGAAAATTATAATAAGAAACAAGTGCATAGCACCTCCAATAATCTAAGTTCTTCACTGAGCCCTGGATTATAAAGGGCTCCCATGGTAGCAATCCAGAATTTTTCTTTTCTGTCCAAATTGGCAAATTGGAACTTGTTTAGTATACATTATACTAGAACAGAATCATTCTTTGAACTTTACAAAAATCTCTAGGTAGCATCTCATGATGTTCCCATAAGTAGTTAAAATTCTCAAAATATATTGGTTTTCTGGGACACATTCAGAGGAATTCAGTAAAGCCAAAACAATTATTTTTCATTTATCCATCTCACCGTGATGCGTATACGAGCGCCAACAGTTTTAGATTCAGTAAGCATTGCTTAGCAGCAAGCACACATGTGCAAACAGGGAAAATTCTGTGGAATGTAAATTACCTCATAAGCAGGTGATTCTTATATAAATGAGGCAGGTTGATCTATCCAACAAGCAGAAAGGCATCGGTGTAGACTCCGTGTCAGTGTCCGTAGTGTACATGGAATTTTTCCATGTACAGCAGTCTACACAGACCCAAAGGGATGTAAAACTACACAGATATGGACATACCTCCCCTGAAAATGTTATACCACACAGAGATAATATCAAAAGTAACATTGTGGATGTCAGGAGGAGGAAGGGAATAAGTTCATAGGTTAATACTAGGCTAGCTGCCCTAGGGCATTTACAAGCCTAGCCAGAGTGTGTTTGGCTTTCGCCACCCTTCTTAGATTAGTTGACTGTGCCTCTGTATAGTAGGTCACAGAAGATAGCCCATTTAAGGTTAGTTTACCATGCCTCTGTCTAGCAGTGACATAGAAGAGATCCCAGGGGTACATTTACGATCTCCCATCCAAACGTCAAGATTCTTCTTGAAGAGGGTCATTGAGGGGCTCTGTCTGACATGGATTGGGATTTTTTTCCAGAGTGAGGGGAGCCTCTGGGATATGAATCTGTCCCTCCAGCATGTTCTATTTATTTCTGTGCTGAGGTTTAAGTCACTGGACCATGCAGTTCTGATAGATTTGGATTTCTTGAGGTGGAGCATGTCCATTAATTCTGGGTTGGACATGGCTTTATATGTCAGGCACAGATCGCCTCTGAGTAGGTGGTAAGCAACTGAGTAGAGCTAGAGTTTCTTTAGCCTAACTGCGTAGGGCATCTGTTTGAGTCCCTTGATCCTCTTGGTGAGGTACTTTTGGGGTCTTTCTAGTTGTAGCAGGTGTCGGGTAAGGTACATCCCAAATAGGGCATTGTATTCAATTATGGGCCTGATGAGTGATGAGTAGAGGGGTACAATGACCTCTCTTGATCTAGATGTGAACCTCTTTGTGATAAGGTGGGCTATATATAATGTCTTTCTAACCACTTTGGCAATGTGATTGTCAAAGGAGAGGTTGCAATCTACTTGGGTCCCCAAATCCCTAATTACTTCTTCCGTACTTAATGGATTACCACCTATGTGGTAATTTGTGGGCACTTTGTTTTTCCCAAAGGGGATGACTATGCACTTTTTGGCATTTAGCTTTAGGCCATGGCTCTGGCACCAGTTATCCATCCCTGTGAGACCTTTTTGGAGGATGCTTGTGTCAGCCGGCGAGTCGATTATGGCCCCCAGTTTGCAGTCATCTGCAAACTTTTTCAGCCATAGTCCTCCTGTGTTAGCCTGTACCTCAGAGAAATATATACCGAACAAGAGAGGTCCCAGGACTGAGCCTTGTGGGACGCCACTTGTAACTGGTCTAGAGTCTGACATGGCACCTGCAATTCTGACCATGTGGGTTCTATCCCTAAGCCAGTTTGCAGCCCATCTTGTGACATAGGGGTTGATATTTAAGTTGGTGAGCTTATTTATGATGCCCGAGTGGGGTATTGTGTCGAAGGCTTTTGCAAAGTCAAGGTAGGCTGTGTGGAATACCTTCCCTTCATCTATGGCCTTGGTGACTGTTTCAAAGAAATTGACCAGGTTCAAGAGGCAAGATCTGCCCTTAACAAAGCTGAATTGGGTAGGATCCACTGTTTCAAGGTTCCCAGTGTCTTTGTTTATGAGTTCCATGATGATATGCTCCATAGCTTTGCAGACCAGGCTAGTTAGGCTTATAGGGCAATAGTTTCCGGGGTCCATTGTGGCACCACCTTTATGGAGTGGGACCACTGTTGCTGTATGCCATTCTTTGGGTACATATCCTGTTGTAAGGCTGAGACTGAACAGTGATTTTAGGTGAGGGTTCAGTTCTTCCTGGAGCTCATGTAAAATGCAGCCCGGGACACTATCCGGTCCAATTGATGCTGTGTTTTTTGCTTTGGAGAGGGAATCTCTCAACTGTGCATCTTTGATGTCAAGGAGGCTACACTCTGTTGGGATAGTCATTTGCTCATTTTGGGGGGGGGGAGAAGTTTGCACTGAACCTGTCTGCCAGGATGTTGACAATGTCTGTGGGCTCAGTGTATTTTTTGTCATTTTTCACTAACTCAGAGCATATCTGGGAGTTTCCACCCAGGTTTCTGATATAACTAAAGAAAGTCTTGTGATTATCTTTAGCATCTTGTGCAATTTTTCTTTCGAAGCTAGCCTTAGATGATTTTATGAGGGATCGTAGTTTCTTGCTAGTACTGATCAGAGTTGCCTTCCCTTTCAGGGATTTTGCTCTATCATGTAGTAGCTTTCTCCTTCTGTTGTACAGCTTATTTATGGCTGGGGTCCACCAGACAGGTCTCCTGCCTTTGGAGGAGTGTGTCTTGATTTTATTTGGGATAGCACGATCCATGCATTCCTGTAGGTATTCATAGAATGCGTTTGTAAAGGATTCTGCAGTTTGGGCCATATTGTCCACTGGCCCTGGGGCTTTGAAGGATTCCACCTCGGTTTTGAGAAGTGGGAAGTTTGCTTTTGAGAAGTTTTTGACCGTGGTTTCCTTTGCTGGGGGTGGGGACGGGATATGGATGTCCATAGTGATTAATTTATGGTCAGATCTTACCAATGAGGGGTATACCTCTGGTATGGAACATAGAGTCCCCATGTTGGTGATGATCAGGTCCAATATGTTTTCCCCTCTTGTGGGAGTGGTGACCAGTTGTTCCATAGCATTTGAGTTTATAAATTCTAGGAACCATTGGGCTAGGTTGTTGGGGCTTGAGTAGTGCTCCCAGTCTATGTTTGGGTAGTTAAAGTCACCCAATATAATGGTGTTTGGAGAGACCTACATATTCTCCAGTGTCTCCAGGAAAGCAAAGTGGAGTTCCTGAGTTTGGGAGGGTGGTCTGTAGCAAGCTACAAACTGGAAGGCAGTTTTGCCCACTGTTAGTTGCAATGGATGGTCTCAGATGCTTCGTGCAGTGCCACTAGCCTGGAGGTATGGATATCTTTGATGAATATGGATACCCCCCCCCCTCCTCTTGTGGTTCGGTCCGAGTTTTGGGGCCGAAAAGCATGGTATGAGGTATAGCCTGGTAGTGCTGGGGTGCTCTCGGGAGCCTTGAACCAGGTTTCTTTTACTGCACAAATATCGATATTCTCCATACTGAGGAGAGCCTCGAGTGCATGCATCTTGAGGTTTATAGTAGGTCACAGAAGATAGCCCATTTAAGGTTAGTTTACCATGCCTCTGTCTAGCAGTGACATAGAAGAGATCCCAGGGGTACATTTATGATCTCCCATCCAAACGTCAAGATTCTTCTTGAAGAGGGTCATTGAGGGGCTCTGTCTGACATGGATTGGGATTTTTTTCCAGAGTGAGGGGAGCCTCTGGGATATGAATCTGTCCCTCCAGCATGTTCTATTTATTTCTGTGCTGAGGTTTAAGTCACTGGACCGTGCAGTTCTGATAGATTTGGATTTCTTGAGGTGGAGCATGTCCATTAATTCTGGGTTGGACATGGCTTTATACGTCAGGCACAGATCGCCTCTGAGTAGAAGCAACTGAGTAGAGCTGGAGTTTCTTTAGCCTAACTGCGTAGGGCATCTGTTTGAGTCCCTTGATCCTCTTGGTGAGGTACTTTTGGGGTCGTTCTAGTTGTAGCAGGTGTCGGGTAAGGTACATCCCAAATAGGGCATTGTATTCAATTATGGGCCTGATGAGTGATGAGTAGAGGGGTACAATGACCTCTCTTGATCTAGATGTGAACCCCTTTGTGATAAGGTGGGCTATATATAATGTCTTTCTAACCACTTTGGCAATGTGATTGTCAAAGGAGAGGTTGCAATCTACTTGGGTCCCCAAATCCCTAATTACTTCTTCCGTACTTAATGGATTATCACCTATGTGGTAATTGGTGGGCACTTTGTTTTTCCCAAAGGGGATGACTATGCATTTTTTGGCATTTAGCTTTAGGCCATGGCTCTGGCACCAGTTATCCATCCCTGTGAGACCTTTTTGGAGGATGCTTGTGTCAGCCGGCGAGTCGATTATGGCCCCCAGTTTGCAGTCATCTGCAAACTTTTTCAGCCATAGTCCTCCTGTGTTAGCCTGTACCTCAGAGAAATATATACCGAACAAGAGAGGTCCCAGGACTGAGCCTTGTGGGACGCCACTTGTAACTGGTCTAGAGTCTGACATGGCACCTGCAATTCTGACCATGTGGGTTCTATCCCTAAGCCAGTTTGCAGCCCATCTTGTGACATAGGGGTTGATATTTAAGCTGGTGAGCTTATTTATGATGCCCGAGTGGGGTATTGTGTCGAAGGCTTTTGCAAGGTCAAGGTAGGCTGTGTGGAATACCTTCCCTTCATCTATGGCCTTGGTGACTGTTTCAAAGAAATTGACCAGGTTCAAGAGGCAAGATCTGCCCTTAACAAAGCTGAATTGGGTAGGATCCACTGTTTCGAGGTTCCCAGTGTCTTTGTTTATGAGTTCCATGATGATATGCTCCATAGCTTTGCAGACCAGGCTAGTTAGGCTTATAGGGCAATAGTTTCCGGGGTCCATTGTGGCACCACCTTTATGGAGTGGGACCACTGTTGCTGTATGCCATTCTTTGGGTACATATCCTGTTGTAAGGCTGAGACTGAACAGTGATTTTAGGTGAGGGTTCAGTTCTTCCTGGAGCTCATGTAAAATGCAGCCCGGGACACCGTCCGGTCCCATTGATGCTGTGTTTTTTGCTTTGGTGAGGGAAGCTCTCACCTGTGCATCTGTGATGTCAGGGAGGCTACACTCTGTTGGGATAGTCATTTGCTCATTTTGGGGGGGAGGGGCGGGAGAAGTTTGCACTGAACCTGTCTGCCAGGATGTTGACAATGCCTGTGGGCTCAGTGTATTTTTTGTCATTTTTCACTAACTCAGAGCATATCTGGGAGTTTCCACCCAGGTTTCTGACATAACTAAAGAAAGTCTTGTGATTATCTTTAGCGTCTTGTGCAATTTTTCTTTTGAAGCTAGCCTTAGATGATTTTATGAGGGATCGTAGTTTCTTGCTAGTACTGATCAGAGTTGCCTTCCCTTTCAGGGATTTTGCTCTATCATGTAGTAGCTTCCTCCTTCTGTTGTACAGCTTATTTATGGCTGGGGTCCACCAGACAGGTCTCCTGCCTTTGGAGGAGTGTGTCTTGATTTTATTTGGGATAGCACGATCCATGCATTCCTGTAGGTATTCATAGAATGCGTTTGTAAAGGATTCTGCAGTTTGGGCCATATTGTCCACTGGCCCTGGGGCTTTGAAGGATTCCACCTCGGTTTTGAGAAGTGGGAAGTTTGCTTTTGAGAAGTTTTTGACCGTGGTTTCCTTTGCTGGGGGTAGGGACGGATATGGATGTCCATAGTGATTAATTTATGGTCAGATCTTACCAATGAGGGGTATACCTCTGGTATGGAACATAGAGTCCCCATGTTGGTGATGATCAGGTCCAATATGTTTTCCCCTCTTGTGGGAGTGGTGACCAGTTGTTCCATAGCATTTGAGTTTATAAATTCTAGGAACCATTGGGCTAGGTTGTTGGGGCTTGAGTAGTGCTCCCAGTCTATGTTTGGGTAGTTAAAGTCACCCAATATAATGGTGTTTGGAGAGACCTACATATTCTCCAGTGTCTTCAGGAAAGCAAAGTGGGGTTCCTGAGTTTGGGAGGGTGGTCTGTAGCAAGCTACAAACTGGAAGGCAGTTTTGTCCACTGTTAGTTGCACATGGATGGTCTCAGATGCTTCGTGCAGTGCCACTAGCCTGGAGGTATGGATATCTTTGATGAATATGGATACCCCCCCTCCTCTTGTGGTTCGGTCCGAGTTTTGGGGCCGAAAAGCATGGTATGAGGTATAGCCTGGTAGTGCTGGGGTGCTCTCGGGAGCCTTGAACCAGGTTTCTTTTACTGCACAAATATCGATATTCTCCATATACTGAGGAGAGCCTCGAGGGCATGCATCTTGAGGTTTAGACTTCTGGCGTTGAGCAGCATTACCCTTAGTTTCTTTTTCCTTGTGTTGTCTAAGGAGGTGGATTTGTCTTTTGAGCCTTGCCTAAAAAAGGCACTATGGGAGTGGCAAGAGCCTTGGCCAGTATTCGAAAACCCAGGGGTGACAGGTGCAAGCCGTCCCTAGCGAAGCAACGTGGCTTGTCAAGCATGTCATCCCAGGGTGACAGACACTGGATCCCCTTTGAGTGTCACCAGTACTTTAGCCAATTGTTGAAATTGATCATTTTGTCTTTATACTGTGGTATCATTCTTGGTGAGGGTAAGATGCTACTCAAGGTCAGGGTCATACCGGCCTGGGCCACATGATCAGAGAGCTCCTCTATGTCTCTTTTCATGTAATCCAGGGAGGTACGTCTCAGGTCATTAACACCAGCATGGACAATGACGGAGTCATATTTGTACTTGCTTTGGAGTGACCTGAGTGCTTGTGTTATGTGGCAGATCCTGGCACCCGACAGGCAGCTTACAGTGACCTTCTCCTTGTTCAGCCTGGTGTGAGGGACGTCAGTGTGTCTGACAATAGAGTCACCTATTACAAGTGTATTAGGTGTGTTGTTTAGCCTTAAGGGCTGTGACTGTGTGGCACACTGACTTTGTGAACTATGTGATACATGGGTATTGTTGTGGGGTAGCAGTTGCTTGGATGTCTGCTTTGGTGGTCTCTGTTGCTTGGGCAGATTTTTATTTAGAGCCTCCGAGTATGTTTTTGTGTGTTTATGTGTTTGGTTTGCTGTTGCAATAGGTCTGTGTGAGACTGGATTTGTGCTGTGTGTGATTACCTTCTCCTCCAGACTGACCATGCCAGTACTATGTTGAGAGAGCTCAGCCTCCAGTTTGGCTATATATTTGCATCTCTCACATATATTTCAGCTTGTTGGGAAGAGAAGAGGGTGGTCTGTGTACATAAGGCAGTTGTAACATTGCCTCAAGATTCCCATATTCACTAGCTGGACTGGAGACTAAACCTGAAACTGACTTTTGGACATGCCAGACTAGTATAAGGAATTACTTTTTGACTTGATCAAAAAGGACCAATAAGGAGCCAAGTACTTAAAGGGAGTATAAGAGGGTGTAGTGCTTTAGTTTATTAGTGCTTACTTATAAGACACTTATCCTAGCTACTGCTGGGTTTTAGAAGGAAAATAGAGTGCTTACTTTGAGATTTGGAACAGTTCTAAGGGAAAAAGTGAAGAGCAGACTTTGTGGAGCCGGGAATAGTTTAAACCTGATTAAGCGGCGCTGCCCGATACTGCGCTATCTGCAAAAATGCGCAAAAGAGGGTTTGAAGAGAGGGGGATCAAGGAGTTTGGAATTGACCCAAAATGGCCAATAAAACTACAGTTTCTAGGCAGTAACCACTCCCACAGGGGCAGTGGCTCAGTGTTTACCACTGCCACTGATGAACACAAAGACTTCCCTTTAGCCCAAGCAAGCAATGGCCTCCAAGAAACTTACAAACAGTTCGGAACCGCAAATCTGTAACTGAACCTTTTTTTAAATTTCAGAAAGTGGGAAAAAAGCAAGATTTTTTTTTTGTTTTTTGTTTTGTTTAAAGATAGCAGAGACACACAAGTAGCAACAAGTTAGAACAGTGCAATAAATGACCCCACACTTGAGTGCTAGGCCAGAGACAGGTAAAATGCAGGTTTTAATAAAAAAATGATTTTAAAATAAGTGCAACACAGGAAATGCAGTAAAGTTTAATTATTTTTTTTAAATAATAACGCTTGTTTGCACTATGTGCCACAGTGCACAAACATGCTCAATAGGAAAATAAAATAAAAAAAAAATTATAAATGTATTTTTCACAAATGTATGTTAGGACCTTGTGTCATGTTCACACAATGGTACATTGGTGCTGTTACCCAGCTCACACAGCTATGAGAAGCGTGGTTTCTAGACTGTCAGTATGGAAATGTGTGCAAATGAGGTGGATTTCTTGAATAGCAAAAAGTAGTAAGCATGTCCACATATCCTCTTTTTGTAGGCTCCTACATGATGTTGATATTCTGGATGAGATTGGGGGAGTGTCCTGTTACTTTCAGGAGTTTTTATTTCCTGGTGCACGTGTTTGCATGGCGCGTCGCATAGCTACGTGTATTCACACGGATAGACCACCCAGGTCACAGGGATGATGTAGGCAGCAGGTAATTAACACCAGATATATTCAATTGATTATGTTGATTGCTGTCTAAGCTATGCTGCGGGGTGTGGTGCATTGCTCAACATGTTCATGTGAGCACATTAGCCATGTGACACTGAATATTTATGATATTATCTAAGCTATGCTGTGCAGCTAGGCACATAGCACGACATCGCTCAATAAAATAGAATCTTTAAATCTTGTTAATTACAGTCTAAGCAGATGAACTACATCATGATTAGCCAATCACACATGGTGGTTTTACAGCAGACCTGTATAAAGTATGCATACACCCTACATTCAGATTTTTCCCCAATACTCTGGACCATTGGAGTAGAGACTTGGGAATTTTAACTGAGATAATGCTAGGGGATGCTGCAGCTATTCTACATCTGTATGTGGTAGATGTTGAAGTCAGTGCTGGGTGCTGCTAACAATAAGCCTAAGCCAAGATGGAAAAGAGTATTCAGGCCCAGGGTAACCTTCCAGGAGCTACATGAGCTGTAGATTGTACTGTCCTACAGAGTAGACAGGGACATATTACAAGAACTCACTGAACTCTGCTGCCCTCAACTCAGAGCCAGGGCTAACAAAGAGAAACACATTCCAGTGGAAACAAATGTACTTGTAGCCCTTAGGATACTAGCTACAGGTACTTTTCAAAGACAATCTGGGAACATGATGGGGGTGTCACAGGCATCTGCATCCAGGATACGTCACCAATTCCTCGATGCTATGCTTCCACCTGCCAATGAGCACATATCTTTTCCCCTCTCCCCTGAGGTGAGGGTCAGCAATATGCAACCCTTCTATCATGTTGCACTGAAGTACTAGGTGTCATAGATTGTGCTCATGTACACATCAAGGTACCACCTGGTGAGCAGGGTAGAATCTACGTTAACTGTAAGGGGTACCACTCCATCAACTGCCAGGTTTGGGCAATGCCCAGGGGAATATCCTGAATGTGCATGCTGGCAACTCTGGCAGTTACCATGACTCCTATATCTGGCACACATCACAGCTGTACCAGATATTTGCTAGAGGGGACATCTCACAGGGCCATTTACTAGGGGATGCTGGCTATGCCCTAGAACTGTGGATGATGACACCCATCAGAAATATACACACACCCACAGAAGAATGCCATAATGAGGCAACATGCACAAACCAGGAGCATCATAGGGCCTGTGTTTGGGCTTCTGAAATTAAGGTTCTGGTGCTTAGATATATGTGGTGGAGCCCTGCTATATTCCCCAGCCACATGTGCACACATATTCACAGTATGTGCTATACTACACAATATGATCCTGTAGAAACAGCTGCAGCAGAATCAGCAAAGGGAAGGGATACACAGCCCCACATCAGTGCCTAGGTCACCACAGTCACAGTCACAGGAGGACTCTGAGGAGGAACCCCGTTAATGTCCCTGTAGGCAGTTGTAATCGTGCTCAGTATGCCCTGGCTTTGGCTAAGAAACAATGCATAGCACATTCACTGACAACCTAGGGACCTAGTGTCTGACACCTTACTCTTACTCACATACATAAATTAAAATTGATGCCAGGCAGCTCACACTATCCATGTATTGGCTGTGTACTGCTTCCATCAGATAGTCAGCCCTGAACTACAGGTGTATCAACTGCTGCATTTGCAAGGTAATTCTATAACCTACACAGTATTCATAAGGATTATTATGATATCTCGTTGTATGTATGGACCTGGTACATTGGACAGAAATGACATCTACATGATGAGAGAGGACATGCAGGTGGTTGGTGTGACAGAGCAAGATGCAGAGGACAGGAAGAAATGGATACAGTTGATCTGCTGTGGCGACCTCTGACGGAAGCAGCCGAAAGAAGAAGAAGAAGATGGGAATACAGATACCTGTTCCACTATCATGTTTCCATTACCTTTTTCTAGACCTCATGCATGGAATATTCATGCAGTCCTGCTGAACAGATTACCGGTACATCAATCAAGGGAGATGTTAGTCAGTGGGGTTAAATGATAGTCAGATTATTGTGTATCCCAGCAGAACGTGTCGTGTTGCTCCCCCACCCCCAGCACAGCATTTTTCCCTTGTAACTGCTGTAATAGTAATTTGTCAATGGTATATGAGAATTTCAGTCAGTCTCAGGTCAGTAACAGAAATTGATCTTACATTGTATGTCTTAGGTAATGCGGGAATAACAATGTGCATATTTAGGCAGATGATTATGTGATAAATAACCCCATCTGTCAAGCATCTTGTGTGGCTCAAAGGACTAGGGCAGTTAGCTTGTGTGATGGTATTCATGGCTCTAATCTACAAGTGTTCACTTTTTTTGGATGTGAGGTATTAATAAGTTGTGTTTTACATACTGTCAGTCTGTCTGTCCTATAATATTATTAACCTCTGTTACATATTAATTACGTCAGACAACTGTAGAAAATCTTAGCCAGTTTGAATGAAGTGCAGCAGTGCAGAAACAGGGACGGATGTAGTTTTGTGAAATACACAAAATCCCTGACTGGAGTACAGGTAGGTGAGGGCTGGAGTCAGCTTATCACTATCATCATTGTCCATCTTGGAGTGAATGACTTGAGACGTACCTGCCTGGACTACATGAAAAGAGAACATGGAAGAGCCCTCGGATCATGTGGCCCAGGCAGGTATGACCCTAGCCCTGAGTAACATCCTTCCTTCGCCCAGAATGATACCACCGTATAAGGTCAAAATGATTGACTTCAACAATTGGCTAAGCTTCTGGTGTCATTCAAAGAGGATCCAGTATCTGTCTGCCTGGGACGACATGATTGACATACCATGTTGCTTTGCAGAGATGGTCTGCACCTGTTGCCCCTGGGATTCCGGTTACTGGCTAAGGCTGTTGCCATTTAGGCGAAGTTCAAAGGACAAAACCACCACTGTAACAGGTACAAGCATGCAAAATCTGAAGGTAATGCTACTCAGTTGTAGAAGTCTAAACCTCAAAATGCACTCAATTGCGGCACTCCTAAAAATGGTGAACATCGATATCTGCAGTAACTGAGACATGGTTCAAGGCTCCAAAGAGCACTCCTGCAGTACCAGGCCACAACTCTTACCACACTGTTTGGCCACCAAACCAGGACTGAAACACTAAAGGTGGAGGAGTATCCATATTTACCATGGATATTCACACCACCAGGCTAGCTGCCCAACACAATGTGTCTGAAATTCTCCAGGTCCAACTAACACTAGGTAAGACTGCAATCCAAATTTTAGCTTGCTAGAGATCCCCCACTATGCCCCAAGATTCTCACTACACCTTTCTAAACATACTGGAAAATATTAAGATACAACCAAACACCCTAATACTGGGTGATTTCAACTACCCTAAAATTAACTGGGAAAACTATTCATGTACCAAGACCTTTGCCCAACAGTTCTTGGACTTCATAAATTCCAATGCCCTGGATCAGCTAATCCATAGTCCAACCAGGGGCTCCAATATCCTAGACTTGGTCATTACCAACATAGGAAATTGATGCTCCACACCTATGGTCACCTCCTCGTTGGTCAGGTCTGACTATAAGCTAATTACCCTTGACATCCACATCCCTCCCCCACCCCCCAGTAAGGAAACCTCCTTAAAAAACTTCTCCAAAGCCAACTTCATGCTACTCAAGTCAGAAGTGACAAACTTCATGACACCCATGCAGACAGGAACTGAAAGTTTGACTGCTGAATCCTGTATTTGGGCTTCTGAAATTAAGGTTCTGGTGCTTAGATATATGTGGTGGAGCCCTGCTGTATTCCCCAGCCACATGTGCACACATATTCACAGTATGTGCTATACTACACAATATGATCCTGTAGAAACAGCTGCAGCAGAATCAGCAAAGGGAAGGGATACACAGCCCCACATCAGTGCCTAGGTCACCACAGTCACAGTCACAGGAGGACTCTGAGGAGGAACCCTGTTAATGTCCCTGTAGGCAGTTGTAATCGTGCTCAGTATGCCCTGGCTTTGGCTAAGAAACAATGCATAGCACATTCACTGACAACCTAGGGACCTAGGGTCTGACACCTTACTCCTACTCACATACATAAATTAAAATTGATGCCAGGCAGCTCACACTATCCATGTATTGGCTGTGTACTGCTTCCATCAGATAGTCAGCCCTGAACTACAGGTGTGTCAACTGCTGTATTTGCAAGGTAATTCTATAACCTACACAGTATTCATAAGGATTATTATGATATCTCGTTGTATGTATGGACCTGGTACATTGGACAGAAATGACATCTACATGATGAGAGAGGACATGCAGGTGGTTGGTGTGACAGAGCAAGATGCAGAGGACAGGAAGAAATGGATACAGTTGATCTGCTGTGGCGACCTCTGACGGAAGCAGCCGAAAGAAGAAGAAGAAGATGGGAATACAGATACCTGTTCCACTATCATGTTTCCATTACCTTTTTCTAGACCTCATGCATGGAATATTCATGCAGTCCTGCTGAACAGATTACTGGTACATCAATCAAGGGAGATGTTAGTCAGTGAGGTTAAATGATAGTCAGATTATTGTGTATCCCAGCAGAACATGTCATGTTGCTCCCCCATCCCCAGCACAGCATTTTTCCCTTGTAACTGCTGTAATAGTAATTTGTCAATGGTATATGAGAATTTCAGTCAGTCTCAGGTCAGTAACAGAAATTGATCTTACATTGTATGTCTTAGGTAATGTGGGAATAACAATGTGCATATTTAGGCAGATGATTATGTGATAAATAACCCCATCTGTCAAGCATCTTGTGTGGCTCAAAGGACTAGGGCAGTTAGCTTGTGTGATGGTATTCATGGCTCTAATCTACAAGTGTTCACTTTTTTTGGATGTGAGGTATTAATAAGTTGTGTTTTACATACTGTCAGTCTGTCTGTCCTATAATATTATTAACCTCTGTTACATATTAATTACGTCAGACAACTGTAGAAAATCTTAGCCAATTTGAATGAAGTGCAGCAGTGCAGAAACAGGGACAGATGTAGTTTTGTGAAACACACAAATTCCCTGACTGGAGTACAGGTAGGTGAGGGCTGGAGTCAGCTTATCACTATCATCATTGTCCATCTTGGAGTGAATGACTTGAGACGTACCTGCCTGGACTACATGAAAAGAGAACATGGAAGAGCTCTCGGATCATGTGGCCCAGGCAGGTATGACCCTAGCCCTGAGTAACACCCTTCCTTCGCCCAGAATGATACCACCGTATAAGGTCAAAATGATTGACTTCAACAATTGGCTAAGCTTCTGGTGTCATTCAAAGAGGATCCAGTATCTGTCTGCCTGGGACGACATGATCGACATACCATGATGCTTTGCAGAGATGGTCTGCACCTGTTGCCCCTGGGATTCAGGTTACTGGCTAAGGCTGTTGCCATTTAGGCAAAGTTCAAAGGACAAAACCACCACTGTAACAGGTACAAGCATGCAAAATCTGAAGGTAATGCTACTCAGTTGTAGAAGTCTAAACCTTAAAATTCACTTAATTGAGGCACTCCTAAAAATGGTGAACATCGATATCTGCAGTAACTGAGACATGGTTCAAGGCTCCAAAGAGCACTCCTGCAGTACCAGGCCACAACTCTTACCACACTGTTTGGCCACCAAACCAGGACTGAAACACTAAAGGTGGAGGAGTATCCATATTTACCATGAATATTCACACCACCAGGCTAGCTGCCCAACACAATGTGTCTGAAATTCTCCAGGTCCAACTAACACTAGGTAAGACTGCAATCCAAATTTATCTTGCTAGAGATCCCCCACTATGCCCCAAGATTCTCACTACGCCTTTCTAAACATACTGGAAAATATTAAGATACAACCAAACACCCTAATACTGGGTGATTTCAACTACCCTAAATTAACTGGGAAAACTACTCATGTACCAAGACCTTTGCCCAACAGTTCTTGGACTTCATAAATTCCAATGCCCTGGATCAACTAATCCATAGTCCAACCAGGGGCTCCAATATCCTAGACCTGGTCATTACCAACATAGGAAATTGATGTTCCACACCTATGGTCACCTCCTCGTTGGTCAGGTCTGACTATAAGCTAATTACCCTTGACATCCACATCCCTCCCCCACCCCCCAGTAAGGAAACCTCCTTAAAAAACTTCTCCAAAGCCAACTTCATGCTACTCAAGTCAGAAGTGACAAACTTCATGACACCCATGCAGACAGGAACTGAAAGTTTGACTGCTGAATCCTACACTAAGGTACTGTATGAACACATCCATTTGTGCATGAATCGTGCCATCCCAAATAGAACCAAGACGCTCTCCTCCAAAAAAAGGGAGCCTATCTGGTGGTCCCTTGCCATAAACAAACTTTACAACAAAAGGAAGAAACTGTTGCAGAAAAGAGGAAAATCCCAGGATGCAAAAAACTCCCTTAGCAGCCTCAGTAAGAAGCTGAGATCCCTCATAAAATCCTCCAAAGCTAGTTACAAAAATAAAAAAATGTGTGAGACAGCGAACAAAATCAATAAAAAAAGCATTTCCAGGCAGCTCAGCAGAATGATCTACGTGGCAGTGTAGTTAGCCAAATTGCTTTTATTCCACGAACAAGAAATAAAATCAGGTTCCAGACAAATTCAAGGACAAATACTAAACACAAGTGCTTTCGCTCGGAATATTCCGAGCTTTCTCAAGTAAAACAATTCAGTAATTACAACCCCTGTTTAAATAGCACCTGGTAAATTAATTAATTGATTTCCATCTCAACTTTTAAAAGAACAGTTCTTATTTAAATTAAAAGAACATCTACAGTTCAAATAAAATGAATGAATGAATAAACATTCATCCAAAATTAAAATATTAAATGTTAAATGTTACATTATGTACTAACAATCATAAAATCATCAAAATTACATATTTTGCATATAGTTTAAAAACCAAATAATTTAATATTAGATATCCCATTTAATATTTTACGGAATAATTTATAAATAATGTAGTTCAAAATACTGTGATTTCCCAAAATGTCAATTCTTTTAAAATTCAAACCATTAAAAAATGCTAAACAATGTTCTAAAAAATCTAATAGCAGACAAGGGAATATGAAAATATATTTCCTGCAGGAAAGCCACCTGGACTTAATTACACTATAAGTGTTAGTTCAGTGTTAAGATTAAGAAGGGCAAGGTTAAAAAATGTAATAGCAGACAAGGGAATATGGCCGAGTGAAAATAAAAATGGAAAATAGGAATGAAGATCCCCAGTAAACAACTGTCATAACCTTGCCCTTCTTAATCTTAACACTGAACTAATACTTTGTTTAGCATTTTTTAATGGTTTGAATTTTAAAAGAATTGACATTTTGGGAAATCACAGTATTTTGAACTACATTATTTATAAATTATTCCGTAAAATATTAAATGGGATATCTAATATTAAATTATTTGGTTTTTAAACTATATGCAAAATATGTAATTTTGATGATTTTATGATTGTTAGTACATAATGTAACATTTAACATTTAATATTTTGATTTTGGATGAATGTTTATTCATTCATTCATTTTATTTGAACTATAGATGTTCTTTTAATTTAAATAAGAACTGTTCTTTTAAAAGTTGAGATGGAAATCAATTAATTAATTTACCAGGTGCTATTTAAACAGGGGTTGTAATTACTGAATTGTTTTACTTGAGAAAGCTCGGAATATTCCGAGCGAAAGCTCTTGTGTTTAGTATTTGTCCTTGAATTTGTCTGGAACCTGATTTTATTTCTTGTTCGTGGAATAATAGCAATTTGGCTAACTACACTGCCATGTAGATCATTCTGCTGAGCTGCCTGGAAACGCTTTTTTTACTAGTTACAAAAATAAAATTGCCAAAGATTCCAGAGCAACCACAAGGCATTCTATAGCTTTGTCAAGAATCTAAATGGCAATGCTCAGATCTGCTCTGAGCTACAATAGAATGGCATTGAATATACTGTACCCAAGGATATTGCCAATATCCTGACAGATCAATTCAGTGCGAGCTTCACCCCCAAAAGGGCCAATTTCAATACTGAAAGATTGCCAAATTCTGGTAATAACGGCCACACAGGTAAAACCCGCACTCTCCAAAGCTAAGAATACAGCATCCATGGGACCAGATGACATTCCAGGCTCTGTACTACATGAACTACAAAATGAACTGGCACCTCACCTAAGTGTCATGTTTAATCATAGCCCCACCTCAAGATTTGTGCCCACTGAGTGGAGCACAGCTACAGTTATCCCACTCCACAAGGGAGGATCCACCTTGGATCCTGGGAACTACCTGCCCTTCAGTCTGACAAGCCTGATCTGCAAGGCCATGGAACGTATTATCATGGAACTTACAAACAAAGACCATGGCAACCTTCAAACACTGGACCCCACCCAGTTTGGGTTCGCGAAGGGCCGATCTTGTCTTTTGAACCTGATTGACTTCTTCAAATCAGTCTCCAGAGCTGTGGACAAGGGTAAGACTATCTGGACCTTGCCAAGGCCTTCAACACCATCTCCCACTCTGGAATCATAGATAAACTTAGTAAGCTGGGCATTAATCCCTACATCACTC
This sequence comes from Protopterus annectens, assembly GCF_019279795.1. NCBI lineage: Eukaryota > Metazoa > Chordata > Ceratodontiformes > Protopteridae > Protopterus > Protopterus annectens. Next base: position 1,514,690,254 of record NC_056744.1, on the reverse strand, counting down.
AATGGGTTGCCAACTGGCTTACTGACAGAACCCATACCGTAAAGGTAGCCAACTCCAAATCCAGCTTCAGACACATGACAAGTGGAGTACATCAGGGTTCAGTCCTGGGACCGCTCTTGTTTGGCATCTACTTCTCTGAAGCACAGGCCAACACTAAGGGACTCGGGCTAACAAAGTTCACAGATGACTGCAAACTGGGAGCCATTATTGAATCCCCAAATGATGTGGATATTCTACAGAAGGGCCTTACAGAAACAGATGCTTGGTGCCAGAGCCATGGGCTGAAGCTCAATGCCAAGAAATGTATAGTTAACCCCTTTGGGAAAAAACATGTACCCATGAATTACCACATAGGTGGAAGTACACTAAACACCAAAAATGTGATGAGACTTAGGGACACAGGTGGACAGTGGTCTCACCTTCGATAACCACATTGCTATAACAGTCAGGAAATCCTTCAATGTGGCACATCTAATCACTAAGGGTTTTTCATCCCGAAAAAAGAATGTCATTGTCCCACTGTACTCATCCCTCATTAGACCCATTATAGAATACAACTCCCCATTTGGTATGCACCTCTCAAGACATCTGCAACAACTGGAAAGGCTGCAGAAATACCTCACTAAAATAATCACAGGCCTAAAGCAGATGCTGTATGCTGACCATCTTAAAAAACTCCAGCTATACTCTGTCACATATCATCTACTCAGAGGCGATCTCTGCTTAACATACAAGGCCATGTCAAACCCAGAGCTATTGAACATGCTACACTTAAAGAAATCCCAATCCCTCAGAGCCACACTCTTCAGGTATCTAAACCTTGTCATCACAATGAACAAAACATGCTGAAGGGATAGGTTTCTGACTCAGAGACTCTCCAGACTCTGGAATAGACTGCCCATACATGTCAAGCAGAGCACCTCTTTGGCCCTCTTCAGAAGGAACCTTGATGATTGGATGGGAGATAGGAAATTCACCCCGGGGATCATGTCAGTTGCCCTGCTAGACAGGTGTCCAGGGAAGCTAATACTGTGGGAAGAAATAGCCAGGGGAATTGTTATGGGCTAGGCTCGTATAGGCCCTAGGGTCAATAAGCTAGTACCAACCTATTCTGAAATTCAGTCAAATGAGATTTCAGTATTTTGCACATTCAAGATTGTGGAGTCAGTCAAATGAATTTCAATATTTTCAGCTTTCAGTCATGTGAAGTGGACCCATATATATATATATATATATATATATATATATATATATATATATGGTTTCCTATTGAAATATTGGCGTAGCATTGTACGCCTATGAACTATTCGAACTACAGATGTTCGAATAGTTCATATGTGTGCAAGCTAAGTAATTAAATGGTATATTTGCAAATGTACTGTGCATTCACAAATATAACGTTCGATTATGTACAGTGCAGTTACAGAATTACATCCCTTTCTTCACTGTAGTGCGATCTTGGAGTTGGAATATTTAGTTAGGGGGGTGTGGGGGGTGCAGAGGGGCTTTCCCCCTGCATAAACGGGATGTTAGGTGTAGGGGGTTAGGGAGTTACGGTAAGGGTGGCATTGTTGTTAATGCCTTAAAATGTCATTGTTGACATTTTCGGCATTAACAGCTAATTTTTGACATTAGGGCCGTTAGGTTATGTGTACATTCATCGAAAAAATTCGCTGTTAAGTACTGTTTTTATTATAAACTTCAACATTTTAATAGTAAACCTATATATATATATATATATATATATATATATATATATATATATATATATATATATATATATATATATATATATATCTTGTGGTATCACTAAGAGAAGTTGTAGTTTTTATTTCTATAGTTATTTATATAGTGTAGGAATTTATTCTCTTTTTATAGTGTTTATTTTGCCATTTTGTATGTGTTTTTTAGGCCATACAGGTAAGTGATATAGACATTATGTGTACACTCTTTATGGTGATCGTTATACAGTGGGGTTAGGAAATTAACTTTTTCCCCACTGTAGTGCAATCTTAGAATTGGTATATTTAATTTATGGGAGGTGTGGGGGTGCAGGGGGGCTTGCACACCTGAAGAAACATAGTAAAAAGTGTGTTTGGTAGCTTGGGGGTGTTATTTTCATGTGATTTGTAGTGTTTGATGTTACGATGCACATGTTAGATGTTATAAAATTCGATGTTATGGGTTTTAGATGTTTTGAGTTTTAGATGTTATGGTTTGGATGTTAGGAATTTAGATGTTATGGGTTTTAGATGTTATAAAGTATATACATATATATTTGTCTCTCACTAACTCTCTCCCTATAGATATATATCTATCTGTATATTTATATATATGCACATACATCTCTGTCTCACCCCATATATCTATATAACACACACATATATATCATAAACACACACACACACACACACACACACACACACACACACACACACACACAAACACACACGCACATACTTCCATTTATATATATATGTCCCTGTTAAATACATAACTACATATGTTAATATATGTTTGCATGTCTGTATTGCTCTATATAGGTTCATAGGTTCATAGGTAGGTACTAGGCTATCTGCCCGAGGGCATTTATAAACCTAGCCAGAGTGTGTCAGCTTTCACCGCCCCATTGATTAATTAACTAATCCACTGTCAAGCAGAACCAATGAAGTGATCCCAGGGGTGTATTTTCTGTTACCCATCCACTCGTCAAGGTTGCTCTTGAAGGGTGTTAGTGAGGGGCTCTGCCTAATGTAGTTTGGAATTTTGTTCCAAAGCATGGGGAATCTCTGTGACAGGAATCTATCCCTCCAGCATGTTCTATTTATTGTTGTGTTGAGGTTTAGCTCATTAGAGCATGTGGCTCACAGTGACTTGGCTTTCTTTAGGTGGAGCATGTCTATCAATTCTGAGTTAGACATGGCTTTGTAAGTCAGGCAGAGATCACCTCTGAGTAAGCGATATGCCACTGAATACAGACTGAGTTTTTTCAGTCAGGGTGCATAGGACATATGTTTGAGGCTAGTAATCCTCTTGGTGAGGCATTTTTGTGGTCTTTCCAGCTGTTGGAAGTGTCTTGTGAGGTACATCCCAAATGGGGCATTGTACTCTATGATGGGTCTGATGACTGACGAGTAGAGGGGCACTATAACCTCTTTATTTCTAGATGCAAACCCTTTAGTAATTAGATGGGCCACATAGAAGGATTTCCTAACGACTTTGGCAATATGATTGTCAAAGGAGAGATTACTATCTACCTGGGTCCACAGATCTCTTACTACCTCTTCTGTATTAAGGGGGCTGCCACCTACGTGGTAATTCGTGGGTGTTTTGTTTTTCCCAAAAGGGATGACTATGCATTTTTTGGCATTTAGCTTGAGGCCATGACTTTGACACCAGGTGTCTGTCTCAGTAAGGCTCTTTTGGAGGATGTCCATGTCAGCCGGAGAGTCAGTTATGGCTTCCAGTTTGCAGTCATCAGCGAACTTGGTTAGCCATAGTCGTCCTGTGTTTGCCTGTACATCTGAGAAGTATATGCTGAACAATAGGGGTCCCAGGACCGAGCCTTGCAGGACACCACTTGTGACTGGTTTAGAGTCTGACCTGGAGCCCGCTATTCTTACCATGTGAGTTCTGTCTGTAAGCCAGTTGGCAACCCATCTCATGATTTAGGGATTTATGTTCAGGCTGGTGAGTTTTTCTGTAATACCCAAGTGGGGAATGGTGTCAAAAGCCTTGGTGAGGTCAAGGTAGGCTGTGTGAACCACCTTTCCCTTGCCTATGGCCTTGGTGACTGTCTCGAAGAAGTCAACCAGGTTTAGTAGGCATGATCTGCCTTAACAAAGCTCAACTGGGTCGGGTCAAGTGTCTGGAGGTTCCTAATGTCTTTGTTAATGAGTTCCATGATGATGCGCTCTATAGCCTTGCAGACCAGGCTATTCAGGCTTATGGGGCGATAGTTACCAGGGTCAGTTGTGGCCCCTCCTTTGTGGAGTGGAATAACCATTGCTGTGTGCCATTCTATGGTCATGTAGCCTGTGGAGAGGCTGAGGGTGAACAGCGTGTTTAGGTGGAGGGTTAGTTTGTTCTGTAGTTTGTGCAAGATGCAGCCTGGGACACCATCTGGCCCTATTGATGCTGTGTTTTTGGCTTTTGAAAGTGCTGTTTTCACCTATGCATCTGTGATTTCTGGAACACTACACTTCTCCGGTATTGTTGTGGGCCCTTTTGGAGGTGAGAGGGTGTGAAGTTTGCACTGAATCTATCTGCCAGGATGTTGGCAATATCAGTAGGTTTAGTATATTTTGCTCTATTTTGCACTAGTTCAGTGTATATATGCGAGTTGCCACTTAGATTCTTAACATAGCTAAAGAAGGCTTTGTGGTTATCTTTTGAAACCTTGGCTATTTTTCTTTCAAAGTTAGCCTTGGATGATTTTATGAGGGACCTTAATTTCTTACTGATACTGATCAAGGATGTCTTTCCTTCTTGGGATTTGCTTTTTTTCTGAACTAGTTTCCTCTTTTTGTTGTATAGCCTCTTTATGGCAGGGATCCACCAAGCTGGTTTCCTTCTCTTAGAGGAGTGAGTCTTGGCTTTGCTACGGATGGCATGATCCATGCATCCTTGTAGGTGCTCATAGAGTGCATTTGTAAAGGTTTCTGCATCTTGGGCAGCATTATCGTTTAGCGTGGTGGCTGTGAAACTTACCACCTCTGTCTTAAGTAAGATAAAGTTTGCTTTAGATAAGTTTTTTACGGTGGTTTCCTTAGTTGGGGTGGTGGTGGGGTGTGGACATCCAGAGTGATTAGTTTATGGCCTGATCTAACCAGTGACGGGTTGACCTTTGGTGTGGAACACCTGTCGTCCATGTTGGTGATGACCAGGTCCAATATGCTTTCACCTCTGGTAGGGGAGTTTACCAGCTGATCCAGGGCATTTGAGTTGATGAATTCCAGGAAGCGCTGGGCCTGGGAGTTTGTACTCGAGTAGTTTCCCCAGTGAATGGTAGGGTAATTAAAATCGCCCAATATCAGGGTGTTCGGTAGGACCTTCATGTTTTCCAGTGTCTCCAGAAAGGTGGAGTGGTGGTCCTGGATCATGGAGGGTGATCTGTAGCAGGCCACAATTTGCATTGCAGATTTGTCCGATGTTAGCTGCACATTGTTGATCTCAGAATTATCATGCTGCACCACTAACCTGAAGGTGCAGGTATCCTTGATGAATATGGATACACCTCCTCCTTTTGTGTTTTGGTCTGTGTTCTGTGGCTGAAACATGTGGTATGAGTTGTATCCTGGTAGTGCTATGGTGATCTCTGGAGCCTTGAACCAGGTTTCAGTTACTGCACAGATGTCGATGTTCTCCATACTGAGAAGTGCTTTGAGCACTTGCATTTTGAGATTTAAACTCGTGGCATTGAGTAGCATAACCCTCAGTTTTTTGTTAATTGTGCTGTTTGCGGAGGTGGGTTTGACTTTTGAGCCTTGACTAAAAAAGGCACTATGGGGGCAGCAAGAGTCTTCGCCAGTAGTCAAAAGCCTAGGGGTGACAGGTGCAAGCTGTCTCTTGGGAAGCAGTGCGGCTTGTCGAGCATGTTGTCCCAGGCTGACAGACACTGGATCCTCTTTGAATGACACCAGAAGCTTAGCCAATTGTTGAAATTGATAATTTTTTCTTTATACTGAGGTATCATTCTTGATGAGGGCAGGTTGCTACTCAGGGTCATGCTCATACCCCCCCCCGGGACATGATCAGAGAGCTCTTCCATGTCTCTTTTCATTTAGTGCAGGGCGGTACGTCTCAGGTCATTCACACCAACATGAATAATGACAGAGTCATATTTGTACTTGTTCTGAAGTGACCTGAGTGCTTGTGTTATGTGGCAGATTCTGGCTCCTGACAGGCAGCTAACAGTAACCTTCTGCTTGTCCAGCCTAGTGAGTGGCACGTCAGTGTGCCTGACTATAGAGTCACCTATTACTAGTGTGTTAGGTATGTTATTTTACCTTAAGGGCTGTGATTGTGCGGCACACTGATTTTGTGTTTTATGTGTTGTCTGGTTTGTGACGGGAGGTGCAGGTTGTTTGGGTGTTTGCTTTGGAGGTCTCTGATGCTTTTGAAGGTTTTTATTTAGAGCCTATGAGTATGATTTTGTGTATTTATGTGTATTTTTTGCCAGTGCTGTTTTAGTAGGTGTATGTATGGCTGGAGGTGTGGTGCAAGTGTTAACCTTCTCCTCTTGACTGTCTGTTCCAGTCTTGGGTGGAGACAGCTTAGCTTCCAGTTTGGCTGTATAATTGCATCTCAAGCATATGTTAGTGTTTTGTGGTATGAGGAGAGGGTTGTCTGTGTACATGAGACAGTTGTAACATTGCCTCAGGATGTCCAGATTCACCAGCTGGACTGGAGAGTACACCTGAAATTGCACTTTGGTCATGCCTGAATAGTAGGGTGAGCTGCTTAGTCACTTGGTTGGTGAGGGGTGAATAAAGAGCCTTGCCCTGCTGGGCAATCAAGTGTCAGGGTGTATTAGTGCTTGCTATTAGGTCCGAGCAAGTGTTTGACTGTAGAATGCTTTTTGAGTGCTTAGGTTGAGAGTTAGACTACTTTCAAGGGAAAAACTGAAGAGGAGACTTAGTAGAGCTGAGAATAATTTAACCGTAACTAACAGGCGCTGCCCTGATAATGGTGAGTAAAGCTGCACCAGGACATATATATTATTGTTGTTCAACGGACCAATAATAAGGGCTCACCAGTAGATAATGCACTTACTGACACCCCCTTGTGCTTGTTGGATGTGAACAGGCTGTGCAATGTATAATGCTGTCCACTCACTTATTGGCAGGGTAAATTGTTTTTGTCCACAGGCTTGCCCATCCAAATGCAAACAGCCACATATGGCCAAAATGGCTAGTGTTGCCACATAGCTACAATAGGAAACAGTTATCTGACTGCTAGGATACGAGATGCAGATGACAGTAAGAAGCAGTGTCACTCTACAGGCCACACATGCTGTTCAACCCAGGCCTTGTTTATGTCCTCCACAAGTAGTTTACCTGCAGTCATTAATAGCACAGACTTAAGATGTGGTGCATGCGATAAGTACTGTGATCTGTAGTGCATAAAACTATATAGTTAGGGGTTCTAATCTCAATATAGCTCACTTGGTGTGTGTATGTGCATCTCCCTGCCAAACAACTGAAAATCTCTCAATGACTACCACAGTGCAACAATTGTGCACTTTCTGGCCCTTGCAGTAGATGCACACCTCACAAATCCTGTGTTCCATAAGACCTGTTGATGTCATCTACCTTAAGACTGCCAACTGCCATCCTAATGTTAGACTAAAGCTGTGCACATGTGATAGGTTCTGTGATCTGTAGTGAGTAACACTAGATAAATAGGGGTTCTACTCTCATTCTAGCTCACTTGGTGTGTATGTGCATTTCCCTACAAAATAAGCATGTTCAACACACTGGCTTATAAAGATGCAGGGTTTTGCAGTATTTTGTAGATAAATCAGCCCCTGCAAGTGCGGCAACTGCACTGCTCCAAAAGACCTTATAGCAGTAAAAAATTGTGAGCCAGCAGATTGTAGCATAAACTGTTGTATTTATTAGCTCAAAAACACAAAAAGGAGACAAAACAGACCAGTTTCTGCTGTAAAAATACAAAGCCTTTTTCAGTGAAGATCTGTAGTGTGTACCATTAGATAGGTAGGGATTCTCAGCTAATTGCAGCCAACTTGGGGTGTGTGTCTGTGCTGTGCAGTGTTCTGTAAACATTAAGTGGTACTGGTACTATTCTCACTGTAGCCAAGTTGGTGGTGTGGATGCTAGGCAGATCATTTTCCTTCAACATATGGGATCTGGATAATGAGTGAAGATGAGGGATGTAATCCCCTGAGACAGATTCAGCCCCTGTAACCCCCAGCTGTGCCTCACTTTGGCCACCATCATCATCATCTGAGTCTGAAGAGACCTTGACATCAGGTTGTGAAGGGGACAAAGACCAACCTCCCTAGTCACTTGTGATGCAAAGGAAATAACATCACATTAATACCTGCTCTACTATGCTCTGGAGTACTATGTTGCAATCTATGTTAAGCTGTATATATTGCTATCACTATTACAGACTTGTATAACCTCCCAACCTCATATAGTAGGACATGAGGACATGATTTTCTAACCCAAATCTGTAAGTATGTATTTATTTATTTATTTATTTACTTCAGGGAAGTCCACTGAGCCAAGAAGTACCCATTTTCAGTGGAGGCCCGGGGAGAAAAGCTCCAAAGGAAGTACAATCAAGGATACAATGCAAGAGATAAAATTACAATAGAATGTGCACACAGCAATAATACATAATTAGAACACTGCAAATGCAAAATTACAACAGAATGTCACACAGCAAGAATACATATTAATAACACTGTAAAAGCTAAATAACAAAAAAGATTTTTTTTTTTGTACTAACATAATTTGCAATATTGTCATCCTTACAGTCAAGTGAGAGTCAGCAAAACCATTAGCTGATATTAGAGAGCAGAAAGGTTCTGGAGTAAAGGGGCTTAGAGTAGAAAAACCTTGAAATTATGTAGGGTGAAAGCAGGAACATTTCCATTTGGAAGAAAGGTGTAAGAAGAGTTGGGTTTTGAAGTATTCCATGTTAGGTATGGTCCTAAGTGAAGGAGGGAGAGAGTTCCATTTTCTACCTAGAGAGAAGGATAGTAGTAGCTGGCCGGTGGGATGTTTAGGTCTGGGAATGGAGATTAGATTTTGGTGTTCGGATCTTAAAGATCGGTTAGGGATGTAAGGGGGAAGGATGTTGGATAAGGCAGGGCATTTTTCTGGGTAGAATATTAATTTATGACTGGTAGTTAGTTGCAGATAGTCAAGGTGGTTGGGAAGTTCTAACCAGTTCAGAGATTGAAGGTTGAGGCAGTTGTGGGTTGAGGTTTTGGATTTTGTGGCGAATTTAGAGATTTTATTATAGCAAGTGTCAAGTTTAGAGGTGAGGGAGGCAGACAGAATAGTTAGAAGTGGGGCACCGTAAAGTAGAGAGGGAAGGAGGTAGGCGGTAGCTAAGGTTTACCTAGAGGATTTTGAAAGAAATAGATTGTTCCTGTAGAGCATACCTAACTTTTGGTGTTTTTTTTATGTTTTGTTGTATGTGGAGGTCGAATTTGAGGTGTTCATCAATGGTTATGCTAAGGAGTTTAGCAGAAGGGACCACTTCTATAGGGGTATTGGTTTGGCTGAGGATGTTGAAAGTGTTTTTGTCAAAGGAAGAAGCCTTGGTAGGGAGGAAAATTAGTATTTTAGATTTATTGGAGTTGAGGGAGAGATGGTTTTGGTGCATCCAGTTTTCTGTAGTGGAAAAAGCTGTTTGTGTTTTACAGAGAAGTTCAGAAAAGTTAGGGGCGGTACAGACTAAGGTAGAGTCATCAGCGTATTGGATGATAGAAGTGTCAGGGAGAGCAGTGTGAAGGTTGTTTATGAAGATGTTGAAAAGTATGGGACTGAGGATGGATCCCTGAGGAACGCCGGTAGGAGTAGGTAAGAAGGAGGAGGTAGAGTCCTTCCATCTGACAGCCTGAGATCTGTCAGAGAGGTAACTGGAGAACCAGGATAGAGTATTAGTGGAGAGATTAAGGTTGGAGAGATGGAAGAGAAGGTGTGTATGGGAGATGTTGTCAGAGGCTTTAGACAGATCTAGAAGAACAGTGGATACAAGAAGTCTAGAATCTTGGGCTTGATTAACTGTTTCTAAGAAGGAAAGTAGGGCAGTTATGGTGCTGTGACTGGGACGGAACCTGTGTTGGGTGAGTGTAAGTAACTGATTCTGAGTTAAGTAGGGTAAAAGTTGGTAGTGGACACATTTCTCTAGAATTTTAGATATTGGAGAGAGGAGGGCTATGGGGTGGAAATTAGAAATGGAGTTGTTTTTACCTCCTTTATGAAGTGGTAGAATGTAGGCTGAGTGCCAAAGTTTGGGTACGTATGACTCTTTTAATGATCGGTTAATCAGGATGCTTATTGGGAGAGCAATTCCTTCGGCTGCACATTTGAGGAAGGAGGGGGGAATCTTGTCAGGGGTATTAGAACATGGCTTTAGTATGGATAAGAGTTTTTTTATAAATGTTGTGGAAACTGGTTTGAGTTGGAAACTAGGGTGACAGTTATTAGAAGAGTTTAGGAAGGTGGAAGGATTGATGTCAGGGAAAGTATTGGCTAGCTTGGCTATAGAATCTGTAAAGAAAGAGTTGAAGAGAGAGCTAAGTTCCTTGTCAGTTAAACTAGGGTCAGGGCAGGGGTTATTTCTTGATCCAGGATGGAGAAGAGAGTTAACAGATTTCCAGAATTGAAAGTAAAAACAGATCCACGTGGAGTTAATGCTCCTAGTACAAAAGTCAATGAAATAATGCCAAAAACACAAACATGAAGCAGTGATGCGAAAGCGCTAACCGTTGTTTATGTGCACTCAATCAAATTATTTTTTACGTCTTGCCTACACCTTCTGTTTGTGGACTGTTATTCTTGGGGACAAGATCTATTTACGTGGATTGGAGTCGATGTTTATATGCCCTTCATTGCATTGCTCCTAGTTTGTGTTTTTGCCAGATTTACAGAATTGTTTTGGGTTGTTATTATTATTGGACTGAAGTTTATTGTAGTCGTTTTTTTTGTCCCAGTTGATTAGTTTTTTTACTTGGTTGTGGAGTTGGGTATATTGGAGTAAGGCAGAAGACAGTTTACTTTTCTGATAAAGCTTCCAGGATTTGTATTTGAAAATAATGGTTCTTTAAACTAGACTCTCATTAGCAAGACAAATTATGCACACTGTTGACAGTCTGCAGAATTCTGCACAGTTTACAGGTATGACCATCTGAAAAGTCCTGATAATAATGTTACTTCAACAAATATGGTCAGACCTACAAGGCAGATGTATGACGGTAAAGTGTGCACAGTTAGAACATATCTGTACCTTTGTCAATCATGCAGAAAGAACATCAATCCAGCCAGCTGGCCTAGGATGACACTTTAGCTAATGCCTTGAACTAAATCTACATCTGTGACAAAAATGTTTTGTGCTTACCAGCTGCAGGAGCATGGCCTCTTCCTATTTCTGACAGTCCTGAAAAACATGGAATAGGTAATGTAAACAGCATCACATGCTACTGTATAAAATTGTCACTACATCTAAATATCTCCTATTTACAGTAGCTGTTATGTTAACAGGTATGTAGGTCACAATCTCTGCATTCGAGTAAAACTTCAGCTAACCTCCTTCCCCCCACTCCATGAAACAGCTGACACTCATATAAAACTATGTACACCCTGACATGCTAGATGCTTCACTATTCCAATGCTAATGCAACTAAGCAGACCTGGACACTCCGCTTGAATGGATACGGTGGGACCCATATCCACAACATATTGTGTGATGGGTTCCTGGGAGCTGTCCTGTGTTGCAAGGCTCGCCAGGAATTCCTCTGTGGCTGATAGAGGTTGTTCCACTGCAGGCTGAACACCGATGACCTGATGATCCCTTGCCACATCCACTGCCCGTCTGCATGCAGAGTTTATCATATCTGTGGCACAGTGTCACACCTATTCATAGGAATGATTCTGGTGTCCCATGGCATTGATGTTGTGCACCAGTTCATCCCACAGGGCTTGTTGTTCCTGCTTGTTAGCCCTCCCTCTGGACAGCAGCACTTGGTAGTGTTGATGTAATCCCTCAATTATGAGGTCATTTTCAGCCTCACTGAATGGTGGGTGCCATCTAGCATACATGATAACACCTGAAATAAAACAAAATGAGAATACATGTCAGGGTTACATACATTGGAGTACAGTATGTACAGATATAGCATTAAAGAAAGGCTATCAGCATTCCTAGCATGATAACACATATACAATTCAACACTGTGCCAAACATACAAAGGGTGTGGAAACAACTAGGATAGTAGCAATGGTTACCTACTCTTGTTTATGCCATGACAGATACTCATATATGCTCACATACCCAAGACAGCAGTCAGCTTGTAGTGTGGCCCATAGTAGGAACACCCCCCCCCCATAACGTGTATAAAATACAATGCCAAACAAACAGCTGTGTAGTATTACACCTGCTAAGCAAGGAAGTATCCAGGAGACGTGTGTCCCTAATTAACAGACAACATGATACCCTTCCTGTAGTCTACATCCTCTGTAGGTGTTACACAGCTGCAGATCAATGACATTTCAGCTGTGCAGTGCTCAGAAAGGCTGACTGATGTAATCCCCATTCCACCTAAGTATTTTAAAACATATGCATCATGTTGGAAACAAAATGGCTACATACCTGAAAGAGTGCAATACTCTTCTTTTGAAAGATACAGGTATATAATTCTTGTGTCAACAAGTTCACCATGGAAAGTAATTCTCATATACAATGGTTCCCCTAGCTAGGAGGTTGCCTTTTTAAGATGGTTCTGTTTAGGAGGTATTTGCCTGTTAACCGGTTTGTGGTTTAGGAATGCTAACTGCAGCATACACAGCTGATTTGCAATATAATCAGCCAATCCCATGTAACTATTCAACATGATATAAGGCCTCAATGTAGAATCCATTGCCTTTCTTATATGTTAGGGTGGAAATTTACTGTGGTAAATATACTACATCAGCACCGAGAGAATGCTTGTAGGAGCTATTTATTACATTCAGATGTGTGTGCTACAGGCTGCAGCTGCTGTTATTGCTGCAGGAAATAAGCATAGTGAGAGAGGCTGCAGAATGTGGAGGACAACAACACTTATGAGTAACGGTCTGACCTGTGTTAGCTGTGGTCTACAGCCAGAGACTGATTGAGGGAACCCATCCCACAGGAATTTGAGATATGTGTTTAAGGTAAGTATGTTAGCCAAAGGTATCATTAGCAGAGTCAAAGACAACATGGTTGCTGTGTCCTACAACCAGGTAGGCAGTACATGTACCAGTATGTCAACCCGTTGGACAACCACTAAGTCATGTGTTATGTTATAGTATTCATCTGGAATGTGTGTGCTGGCAATCCTTGCTTCTAGCACAACTTCCATATGTGTATGTTACTTGTGCAGCTGTGTTTGTCTGTAATATCAGTAGCAAATAATTGTGTGCTGCAGTCTATTACTGGGTCTCACTGGAATTATAGAGCTCAAAAATCCTCTGTGAATGCATAATAATGCATGACCTGACATGTGCACTGTTTGCATTTTCTAGTGTTGTAATAGGAATATGTTACCGCTATTCCTATCTGTAGGCCTTTGACTTCCATCATTGAAAAGCAGACATTCTATCTATACTCCTTTGGGTGGATAAATAGGTGATGAGACAGTCATACATATCATAATAGTGGTGTACACCTACATGTATTTTAAATGCTAGACACCACTGGATTTGAACCCTAACCATGCCGACCAAATTTTAGTGTTTCCAAATCATTTAACAGACTGAGCTACTGAGTCACTGTTACAGTAGGTGTAGTTTTAAATGTTGTAGATATAATTGCAGACTTACATGCTGTTACATACCTCATTTATGTGTATTATTATGTGTATGGCTTTATATGGATGTATTTCTCTACCAGAGTCCCAGTTAAACACTTATTATTTAAGAAATCTTTTAGCAAGTGTATTTTTAAATGTTGCAGATATACTTGGACAGTTACCTATTGTTAGATACCTCACTTCCATGTATTATTATGTATATGGCTGTATAGTGATGTTTTACTATACCAGAGTCCAAGTTACACTCCCATTTTTCCATTAACACAAATTTGAGTGAAGACACATGATGCACAGCTTAAACATGCTTAATGAAGAAAACATGGCATGTACTATATTTGGCTCAAAACACCTGTGGTTTTTAACTGGCTGTGTATCTTGGTGGGTAATGCCCTGTTATTCAGATCTGATGGTCCTTGGTTTACAATAGGGAATGGGTGTAATTTTTCAATGTGATCACTATGTTTTCGACTAAATATATCAATATAGTGCTATTAAGCATAGCTAAGCGATGATGTGCACCATGCACCATCGCCCAAAAAATCTTTAAAGAAAAGAAAAATGGGGAGATAGGACATTGGTGAAATGGGGTGCAAGCAGGGGGAAAAGCATGGTGAAAGGCAGGTAGGTATGTGCAGGAAGGTATTATAAAAGAATCCTATTTATCCATTTCTTGTACAGTAACAACTGTGTACTTTAACAGATCATTTAGCTGAATTTGGACTGTCTCCCCAGAGAGAGGGATGAGAACGACATAACTCAATTGTCAAGCCAATTGAACCAAATTAAGTATGTCCAGTGGACAAGTGTGTGAAATGGAAAGCTATGTATGGGACAATTTTTTTTTGGACAAATGCCCATTTTTTTTAAGGTGAGAGTGGAATGCTGGGGAAGGGACATAGGTCTATGTAGGGGAGGTAAGTTGGAAAGATGAGGAAACTTTCAAAGGCAGATAAGACAGGAGACAGGACTCGTATGTGAAACAAGATGAGGTGAACACCTTGGTCGGGGAAGGTGTTGTGGAATTCCAGACCCATGGACATCAGACATGGTAGCAGTGTGAGTCAAGTCCTCACCCATGGGACTGTCAGCACTGTACAATCACTGCTCCTGTGGAGGCAGTAGTTGATGCCAATGCACGGGGTGAGGCCACTCCACCAGAATGGACAGCATGCTCTCCATCCCTTGTAAGCGAGCACCGACAGTTTGGCACAGCAACCCATGCACCATACCTGGCAGTTCCTCACAGGTGATATAATCACCCCTTCTACTTCCAGGGGAGGGTCACCCTCAGCCTGTGGGGAAGAACTACCCAATGTCCCAGGTAGTGCAGGGGCAGCAGAGGGGGTTCCACCAGACTATGGTCCATATGTGCTGGATCCCAGTGCCTCTGCCGAGGGAGCCAAGGTAGGTGGATTACCTGGAACTGGCCTACCTTGTGCTGCAGTAAATTAAATATAAACATAAGGTAAAAATAAATGTAACTAAACAAATGTTTGTATTAACATAATAGAATACAATAACGATTAATCAAAATAAATGGAAGGAATATAATGAAGAACACAACAATAAATGACATAGATGAAAGTATTATAACAGCAAAGCAAATGGAATTATACATAAGGCCAACATAAGAGGTAGTTACAAATAATATATTAATATGAAATCATAATAATAAATTAAAGAAGAGAAGGAGTGGGGTGAGAGATCAAAAACAAACATTAGTAACTTTGCATCTAATATTACTACACAGACTACCACTACTACATACTTCTACATCTGAAAAATTACATTTGTGAATACAGTTACTGTAAATCTTGTATAGGTGATGTAGCACATACATAGCTTTCAACCTGTTAGGATGGGACATTATGGGCCACGTCCTACCAAATGTTGGTATAAAGGCACAACTACATGGAACATTTTTACACACTGTGCTCATACATTAGTAGCAGGGTGTTCTGATAACAGATTTGCCAGTAAATTGCATTCCAAGTAATGTCATATATCTGCAAATCAAGGGCCAGATATACAGGGCAAATCTGTAAATATTGTGATAGTTGAGAGGTATGTTCGTGTACAGTTATTACACTACACAGCAGATAATTTCTCAGTTGGCTGTCATAGGATTAGAATCCAAAAGCAGTGACTACAGGAATACAGGAATCAAAGCATCATCTCCTTTTGCACTTGTTATTGCTTCATGTTAATTAAAGTCTGGCATTCCCACACATGTATGACTATTTAGGACTTCTTTTACATTAGTTTGTTGTTGGTCAGTCCATCACTCACTTCCGTGAAGGTATCTAAATTATCTATTTAAGCAGAATTGCATACAATATTTCTTACAAGTTATCTATGACTATCCATATAGGTTTGATTCTTTGTTGCTCTGTTAGTAATATGATGACATGTATTACTATAAATGTACAAGCACATCTTAAAAATAGTCACCTGGATTTGATTATATGTATTGCATTTTATCTGTATATTATTAGAATGTATATTATTAGAATGTTCACTTTCTAGGAGCTTTTCTCCCCGGGCATCCGCTGAAAATTGACATGTGTCCAGTTGGACTTTCCCGGTTACCAAATGTAAAATAAAATAAATAAAATTAAAAAAAAATCGGTATAACCTGTTCATTTACTGAGTGCTATCTACAGCATATTTCAGGAAACCTTATCAGAACTCAAGCTTGACCCTTAATCTGGTTATTGCACTATATTTATATCTGCCATTTCTTGGTGCATTACTTTTCATTCACATGTGACAGTTGACAGGTGTTGGATTAGAACACACATGCAGTGAATAGAAGACTAATGAACACTTATTTGAAAACATTACTTATCAAAGAGCCATCTCTTTTTAGTTTATTGATAATAATTTTTCTGCAAATCTGGTATTTGGAAATATTGATGAATGTCCAGATATTTGGCTAACTTACCCATATTCCCTGTTCATTTACTATTACATATTTCAGACAAGATGATCAGAACACAGGCATGACCCTTACTGGGGTGTTTGAACTATGTTTATTTCTGCTATTTACAAGTGCATTTTTATTCATGCACATGTAAAACCTGACTGGTGTAAGATAAGAACACAAAAGCAGTGAATACAAGAATAGTGAACACTTTATTTGAACACATAAGTTATGAAAGCACTGTCACATTTTGTAATTTATTAATTATTTCAACTCTGGCATGTAGATCAAGGGTGGCTGTGTAACACTTCTGTTACCTTACCCATATAGCCTGTTCATTAACTGAATGCAACCTACAGCATATTTCAGGCAATAAGCAGACCAGAACAGTGACTCTTAAAATGGGTAGACCACAACATTAACTGATGTTTGGCAGCTATGCTACACAGTACTGCATTTTTACTTGCTTTAACTTGCTTTACAATTCCTGGTTGGCAGTGGCAAATAAATAAAGATGTAAGATGTGCCAGGTATGTCATACGTGACTGTTAAGAATGCAAACTCTGTAGTTACTTTATTGTATAATTATGTTATGCATTCATTTATTACTTTGATGTTTCCCTACTTACCACAGTCTAACCTCATCCTGGCCAAGTGCCCTGCATGGGACTGGATGTTATGAATCCTCTCTTCTGCAGCTGTGGTAAGAGAAGCAAACCATTATGCATACCAGTTTTGCACAGATTCAGCTTATATTTCTAAATTAATAGCAAACATACTTATATATCTGTGGGATGTGCCCATCCCTAGCCTCTTGGAATCAGGTGTTTAAGGTTCCCCTCTTCCTATGCTTCAGGTCATCATAATGGTGGCAACACTGCTCATCAGTGTGGGGCATACCGGTTGCACTGGTAAGTTCCCTGGCCAAATTTTCCCAGGGCTCAGACTTACAATCTGAGCCTTGGAAGTCACCCTGCAGTAGCCAGGGTCCATAGCTTTTGACCAACAAAAACTCTGGACTCCTGCACCCCCCACTTTTGTGCATAAAAGTGCACACCTTCACCAAGAGCACCACCAGGCATACCTACAGCCAAGTTAAGACTCTGAGCAATTATGTGAAATTCCTGCCTATTGGGCTTTATATGGGCTGCATTCCTGCACTTGCACATAATACTGTAACTTTCAAAAAGGCACCGTGTCACTTAGCATTGTGCAAACTCGCACAAACTTGTTTAAGCGAAGCTTAGCAATGTGCAAACAGTGGACCATTAACCATGTTTAAGCGGGGCTTAGCATCACACAAACAGTAGACAGTTGAGCATGTTTAAGCACTGCTTAGGAGTGTACAAACTGGCATAAACCATGTTTATGCAAAGCTTAGCAACGCGCAAACATTGATCATGTTAAACAAAGCTTAGCAATGAGCAAACATGACCATGTTTAAGCACTGCTTAGCATCGTGTAGCTTAATA
The DNA here is from genome assembly GCF_019279795.1 of Protopterus annectens. Classification (NCBI taxonomy): domain Eukaryota; kingdom Metazoa; phylum Chordata; order Ceratodontiformes; family Protopteridae; genus Protopterus; species Protopterus annectens. The sequence continues at coordinate 1,514,672,325 of NC_056744.1, read as the reverse complement.
GTTGCAACAGTTTTTTAATTTTCATTTAAACTGTTTGTCACCTGACACATTTTCACAGTGATAAATGTAAAAAGTATGACTGCTCAGGACTTGAACCAAGGACCTACTACACTGTAGGTCATGACTCAACCTATCTAGCCACTGGGACCATGAAAAGAGCTTGTATATCTGCAAATATACTGCAAGTTGACTGTAAGTGTGGCACAGCTTTGGTGCATGGGATTGCACATTGCTAAGCAAAGCAAAACTACATTAATTGAATACATCTGGTTTCTATTTTTAGATGTGTACCAGATGACAGCTGTGTATATAATATATAAGCACAGCTCCACAACACTAAGCACCATGCTGCACCATGGAAACAAGAGGAAAAAAATTAATACATTAACATTGATTGCATCCTGTTTATATTTTTAGATGTATGACAGATGTCTACTCTATGTGTAAGCAAAGCTGCGCACCACTGCACAACATGCTGTGCTGAGCTGCATAATCATATATACTTAAAAAAATATTAAAATTTAAATTTCATGATGTAAGATCTATTATTCACCTTTCTGTCCACATTAACAGCCTGGAAGGTATTGTGCTGTGCTCATCGACTGTCCAAAATTGTTCTGGACAGTCCACAAGCATGGACAAGCCTCTACACAGTTACCTGCATGGATTCAATATCAGTGTTACAGTGATCTCCCCTGGCAGCACACCATAATTAATATGTGTGGTGCACTACTGAGGAAGAACCATGGCTGTGTGCATGGATACATTCTGTGTAGACTCTACATGGAGCCTACATATATTTTATTGAATCCTGGGGATTGTGTTTTTTCTATTGTAATAAATCATTCCTGGACATATGTTGAAGTTAACATTGAACCTTTTCCAGAACTGTTTTATTATACCACTTCTAAATGTACTACTTCCTGTCTATAGCCATCCTCTATGGAACAGATTTGTCTAGTGTAAATGTATTGTGACTTATGCTATTAATTATGTGCCACTGATGGCAACAAGAAGCTGCAAGCAGAAAATTCTTATTGAAAAGCTTTCTAAATAATTCTCCTATAGCCATAACTTCCACTGAATTTGTCATATTTACATCTAAAAAATCAATGTTATATAAACTGTATGTAAAAGTAAACTTAATATTCAGTTTATTGACATTAAGGTATAATACTAAATTTTATAGCTGAAGTTTGCTGTCATCCCACAAAACCCAAAATGTTTTAGATACGTTAAATATCAATGTTCTGTGTAGATAGAGGCAAAATTCACCCCATGACAGTTCCTTTAAATGGATAATAACAAAATAAAAACACATTCATATTCAAAACCATATCTAACAAGGTCAAAATAAACCCTTTCATGGATATGTTCTATGCATTAATCTTGGGCAACCAAAAAGAAACTGCTTTAATACCTATATCATGAGGAATACCAGTATGCAAAGTCTGCACATCCATAGTAACCATATAGGCAATATCAATCATAGATATATCATCCATTATGATCAGAAATTCTATAGTGTTCCTAAGCTGAGATGGAACATTTTCTAGAAGTGGCTTTAATTGTAATTCCCAATATTTTGATGATAGTTCTGTGAGTTGTCCAATTCCTGAAACTGTAGGGTAATCAGAATGGTTGACAAGGGTCTTATGCATCTTTAGGGGATTGTTAATGGTAAGCTGAAATTTGAGATTTGACGAATAATGCCATTATCGATCGGGTCTATATCAGATAATCGAAGTTTCAGGACTTCGAATACTATATGGTCGAACTCATATGATCAAAATTCTGAAACTTTGAATATGTGATAAAAAAAAAGAAAACAAAACTAACTGCTTTAAGCAGGGAGACAAGACCCCTGCACCCCCATGTGGAGGGGCTGTGCCACTCACACCCCCCGCTACTTAAATATACCAACTCCAAGATCGCACTACAGTGTAGGAAATGGAACTCCTCCATTTCCGCACTGTAGTGCACTGAAGTGCGATCTCGGAGTTGATATATTTAAGTAGCAGGGGGGGGGGTGCAGGGGGGGTTGCTTACACCTTTTTGTTTTTCTTTTCTTGTTTTAAAACTTTTTTTAGCAATTCGACATATGCATACTTCAATCACTAAAGTTCGATATTTAGTGATTCAAACTATGCATACTTCGATAAACTGATATAGACCCTTATCAATCATGTCATTTAGAAAAGGATCTATCATTTGCTTAAAGCCCTTCATGGAGTCCAGGGGCAAAGACATGGATATACAACCTACTCATTCCTACATCAGTAACTTGTTTCATAACCTCATTTTCATAGTCTTTATTATTCAAAATCACATCATTGCCACATTTGTCAGCCTGACAAACACCTTTTGGTATTACTTCTTCTGGTATGTATACCTCCTTCTAGACCCTCCAAGGATCCCCCTTTCATATGCAAATGTCACAAATATACACTGTGCATTGGGGCATTGGGCTATAGATATCCCTATGTACAGCTGCCCCTTATTATGTTTTCTCTCCTTTCCACTTTCTTGGGTAGTATCCTTAAAAGGATTTGACACCACTATTGTACATTTCTATATGACTCTTCTGCTATTGCCTGTTTGAAGACTCCAGCCAGAGTAGCCTGTTTTGCTTGAATTATATCCCTAGAATTAGTCTGTAGAGTACCAAATTACAGAAAAATAATTGCTGCATTAACAAGTTTGTTAATTACTCTTTAGTGTAACTGTCTCTGTATTAGAGAGCAGGTCTTGTGCATGCTGACTGTGGATAGTGAGTTCTAGTAAAAGAAAATGGTGCATCTGATATAGGCTTTGGTAAATTCGAATGAAACACTACTGTCTTCCACTGCAGCACTTCAGGAGAGAAATGTAGCCACTAAGAAACACTTGATTAAGCTTCAAAAATGGCTGGGCAACACCTGGTGAGCCTTTAGAAGAGAATTGCAGCCTCTGACTAATGCCTGGTTGGCATACAAGAGTGAACTGATCAATACCTGCTCAGCCTCCAACAACAGATTTCCACCTTGATGACTTAGACATCCATAGCTTTGGGAGTCCCCAGGTCCAAAACATCCCTGAAGATGGTTGAACCAGAGGATGATAGAGAAACTTGCCAAATGGGTTTTGAAAGGGACTTGACAATATTCACTTGTTTCACATATCTGGATAAACATTTTCCTTATTGTGAAAGACTGAACTACATGACAACCAGAATCTGAAACAGAGCATTTTAGCAAAGACTGGGGTGGGGTGGGGTTCAAATGAACCACAGTCATGTACGTTCCATAGCTGGACAGTTTTTATGGGCAGACTAATAAAATTGCAAATGGCATTCTGTGACTCAAACCTCGTTTAAAAAAAACAAGTAACATTTTAGAAATTTGATTTGTACATAAATTTCATATTGCACTCCCTAATAGTGTATTTCATACATTCTAAAGCATATTTCTTTTACAATCAGGTTCATTTTCAGTTATTTATTTGTTATTTGTTGGCTGGGTCACTGAAATGGTCTAGTGACTGTTTTCAGTTACAACATATTCCTGATTATAATGTTGCAAGTGATTTTCCCAAAAAACAAACAAAGAAAAAAAAAACAAAAACAAAAAAAAAATGAGATTATATTGTTTCATTTTATTTTTTAATTTTACTGCTTACTACAATTTCTCATTTTTTTCTCAATGATTACACCCACAAACTGATATCACTGAATATACTGTTAAGCAGTCTAGGTAAGCAAAAACAACATACTTCTTTATAATAGCAGTTTCTTGCTTGTCTTGTAGATTCACAGCTGCATCATTACATGTTAACTTTCAGGGTAAGGTGTTCCATCTTCAAGATGCATTTGAAAACTTGTCTTTCTAGGAATTAAGAAACTCCTGCTTATGCATTTACAATGGAAATACAGTAGCCTATGTATTAATGTAGGTACTGAGGCATTGTGCTTTTAGTCTTTCATGATGTCATGCCAGAAGTTTTCAGCTCTGAGAAAAATTTAAATAATTTCTCTCTAGCAAGAAAATGAAATGCAAAACAACACAATTTTTGCATGAAAACTGTATAATTTGGTATTGCTTATAGTAAAAGGAGTTATGTCCATGGGGAATTCAATAAAGCCTAAATGGTCAGCATAGACAGTCATTTTTCACCATATGCGTGCATGGTCATGACAAGTTTTAGATTCAATAAACTCTGTGCAGTGGCGTGCACTCATGAGCAAACATGATGGATTCTGTGGCTTGCAAATTGCAGCATAAGTAGCTGAACTGTATGCCAATGAAGCAAACTGGCACAGTGGAGTGATTCAACAAGCTGTAAAGCAACCGTGTAGACTCCGTGCTCATGTTGACCATGTATTCGAAAACTTTTTGAATACAGCCACAGAAAGGAGTTGACATGGAAACAAGAGCAAGTAAAAGTTAATAGATTTGTACAGAACTGCCCTTAACATGTAACAGCAGACACATTGTTACATTATTAGACAGGATGGTGCTATAAAAGCAGTGTAACAATAGCAAAATTCCTTTTAAAGTGCCATGACACAAATGCAACTTCACTCCCCACCCCCAAATGAAGAATATATTTGTAACGAATGTAGACAGCTAAAAGTGTAAACCCCACAAAACAGATTATTCATACTATAATGTAAGCATATGCAGTATGTAGCTGACAGAATAGTCAAATTTTATCAAAATCTGTATTCCTCTGTGCAGATATATAGCAAAGTAAAACCCTCCTTTCTGTTTACAACATTGAGCTCCTCTTCAGTTTCCCTGCCTACCCAGTTACCAACCATGTAGATTCAGGGCTGTCAGCATGGTGAAGATACAGGTGAGGTCAAAACTCATTAGAATTGCTGAATCACAAAATTGTAACCATGTTGGGATGTTCCCTTCATGTAGGCACTTCCAAAGTGTTTCTTTTCAATGGATGGCAACAGTGAATGATGACATCAGAGTGTGTGTCAGGTTACACTTACAGAAGTGTACATGGAGGTCTGTGAAGGATGAAAGTGAATGTAATCAGTCCACAATTCACATGCTCTGTTTCATCCTCTTTATTTTTTGTTAAAATGTGTCTTCTCTGTCCACTTTAACTTATTTTTAAATTATTTTTGTCATTGCATGGTATGGCTCTTTGTGCAATCTCGGGAAATGGAGGAATGAATGGCAGGTTTCTCTATGCTAGATATGTAATTATTCCTGTAGCAACATGTGTATGTGTAAGGCTGGAATACAGATGGCCCTGGGTTCTAATACAGGGTGTGTAAATTTTAAATCAGTGTGTGTGTGATATCATGGGAGCACAGGAAAGTAATAACAATATTGCCTGTGTTTACCTTATTTACACATGGGTGCATGGAGGTACACGCAGTAGTAATGAAGTGTGCATCATGCAGTAATGAGCAGTAACAGAGTTAACATAGTCAGTTAAGCAGCAGGTGTGTTTCATAGGTGCTACAGCATAAGCAGGTGATTTTCAGCATGGCGGAGCTATTCAACAAGCTATAAAGCATCCACATAGCCTCCATTCTGTTTTTTTTTTCCCTGACTACTTCAATACTAATGGAGTAGAGACAAGACAAGCAAATTTAAAGGGACCACAATGCTAGGGGCTGCTGCAGCTTTCCTCCATATGTATGTCCTAGACTCTGAAGACAATGCTATTGGTGCTGGTGAGAACAGGCCTAGGCTGAGAAGGAGAAGAGTGTTCAGGCCCAAGGTAACCTTTCAAATGCAACATGACCTGGAGATTATAGAGTGCTACAGGATGGACAGGGACACATTACAAGACCTCTGTGAGCCCTGCCACCCTCAACTCATAGCCATTGCCAACCAAAGGGAGCCCATTCCAGTGGAAATTAAGGCATGTGTAGCCCTTAAAATCTTAGCTACAGGTACCTTTCAAAGACCAACTGGTGACATGAAGGGCGTGTCAAAGGCATCAGCATCCAGATCATCCAGCAATTCCTGGATGTTATGCTCATACATGCCACATATGTTTTCCCCATAGTTATGAGGAGATGGCCAGTAACATGCAATAGTTCTACAGTGTAGCACACTACCCTGAAGTACTGGGTGCCACAGACTGCACTCATGTACACATTAAGGCACCACATGGTGAGCAGAGTTGAATCTACATTAATTGCAAGGGATTCCAATCCAATTGCCAAATCATGTATAATCAGGGAATTATCTTGAATGTGAGTGCTGGCAAACCTGGCAGTTATCTTGACTCCTATATTTGGCACACATCACAACTGTACCACATGTTGTTAGGAGGGACCTCCCACAAGGCTATTTACTGGAGGATGCTAGTTTTGCACTGGAACTTTTGCTGATGACACCCATCAGAAATGCACACACAGCCACAGAAGAACACCATAATGAGGCACACACTCAAACTAGAAATATCATAGAGCATGTGTTTGGACTTCGGAAGTCACAGTTCCGGTGCCTAAATACATCTGGTGGAGCCCTGCAGTATAATCCATGCACATGTAGACAAATCTTCATAGTGTGTGCTATGCTCACAGTCTGATCCTGTGGAAATAGCTGCAGCAGGATCAGCAAGGGTAAGCAGCACACATCCCCCCACCAACACCTAGGTCACCACAGCCACCGTCAGAGGAGGACTCAGAGGGGGAAACCACCAGCTGCTGTGGCTGGATGCAGTTGTAGGCATGCTCAGTATGCCCTTGCTTTGGTTAAGAGACAACACATAGCACATTCACTGACCATCTAGATGCCTAATACCTTTCTTCTACTCACATACATATAGTAAAATTGATGCCAGGCAACTCACACAACCATTACCTCCTCATGTATTGGCTGTGTACTGCTTGCATCAGACAGAGTCAGCCCTGAATTAAAACTGTATCAACTGCTGTATTTGCAAGGTAAGTCCCGAACCTAGAGTGTATTCTTTAATAATATTCTGGCATAATCTTGAATTTCTTAACTTGGTACAGTAATTAGGTAAATATTGTTGGATTTCTAGAGAAACTATCCTAATATGTGACAGCAGAGCAATGATTTTACTTATATGTTCCCATTACTAAGTTTTAGGCCTCAGGCATCAAAGATTCACATAGTCACCCCCTCTCAAAAGTACTAATGACAAGTGCATGCACTCAGTTTAGCACCATACCTTTGTACTAGTAAATCATTAAAGAGAGAAGTTAGAAAGTAATGATACACATTACAATTTCTGACTTCACAACCCTTCCCAAGATCAAACAGGCAGGATGCAGAACAAGGAGAGTAACAAGAGCATCACATCCTTGTATGTGCCATAGCAATAACTCATCTTTGCTCCCCACCAAAAGAATAGGCGATGCTTGTTTGTGACATAAGAGTAACTGAACTTTGCCCCCCCAAAAGAACAGTGTACCCTTGTTTGTGCCATAACAGTAACTCTCCTGTGCTACCCCCAAAAGAACAGTATACCAACCAAGCGACTAAGTAGCTCACCCTACTATTCAGGCATGACCAAAGGGCAACTTCAGGTGTACTGTCCAGTCCAGCTGGTGAATCTGGGTGTCCTGAGGCAATGTTACAACTGCCTCATGTACACAGACAGCCCTCTCCTCCTACCACAAAACACTAACATATGCAATAGATGCAATTATACAGCCAAACTGGAGGCTAAGGTCTCTCCACCCAAGACTGGAACAGGCAGTCATGAGGAGAAGGTTAACACTTGCACCACACCTCCAGCCTCACATAGACATACTAAACCAGCACTGGCAAAAAATACACATAAATAGATGAAATCATACTCGGAGGCTCTAAATAAAAACCTGCAAAAGCATCAGAGAGCTTCAAAGCAGACACCCATAAAACCTGCACCTCCCATCACAAACCAGACAACACATAAAACACAAAATCAATGTGCTGCACAATCACAGCCCTTAAGGTGAAATAACATACCTAGCACACTAGTAATAGGTGACTCAATAGTTAGGCACACTGGCGCCCTACTCACTAGGCTGGACAAGGAAAAGGTTACTGTTAGCTGCCTGTTGGGAGCCAGAATCCACCACATAACACAAGCACTCAGGTCACTCCAGAACAAGTACAAATATGACTCTGTCATTGTTCATGTTGGTGTGAATGACCTGAGACGTACCTCCCTGGACTACATGAAAAGAGACATGAAAGAGCTCTCTGATCATGTAGCCTAGGCGGGTATGACCCTAACCCTGAGTAGCATCCTGCCCTCACCAAGAATGATACCTGAGTATAAAGAAAAAATGATTAATTTCAACAATTGGCTAAGCTTCTGGTGTCATTCAAATGGGATCCAGTGTCTGTCAGCCTGGGATGACATGCTCGACAAGCCGCGTTGCTTTACAAGAGATGGCTTGCACCTGTCACCCCTTGGCTTTTGAATACTGGCCAAGGCTCTTGCTGCCCCCATAGTGCCTTTTTTTAGGCAAGGCTCAAAATTCAAACCCATCTCCATAAACAGCACAAGTAAAAAAATGAGGGTTATGCTACTCAATGTCAGGAGTTTAAATCTCAAAATGCATGCACTTGAAGCACTCCTAAGAATGGAGAACGTCGACATCTGTGCAGTAACCGAAACCTGGTTCAAGGCTCCAGAGAGAACTCCAGCACTACTGGGCTACAAACTCATACCACAAATTTTAGCCACAGAACACGGACCAAAACACAAAAGGAGGGCGTGTATCCATGTTCATCAAAGATACCCACACCTCCAGATTAGTGGAGCAGCATGATACTTTTGAGATCATCCATGTGCAACTAACATTGGGCAAATCTGCAATGCAAATTGTGGCCTGCTACAGATCATCCTCCATGACTCAGGACCACCACTTTGCCTTTCTGGAGACACTGGAAAACACGAAGGTCCTACCAAACACCCTGATATTGGATGATTTCAATTACCCTACCATTAACTGGGAAAACTACTTGAGTACAAACTCCCAGGCTCAGTGCTTCCTGGAATTTATCAACTCAAATGCCCTGGATCAGCTGGTAAACTCCCCTACCACAGGCCACAATATATTGGACCTGGTCATCACCAACATGGGCGACAGGTGTTCCGTACTGGAGGACAACCCATCACTGGTTAGATCAGACCATAAACTAATCACCCTGGATGATCACACCCCACCACCACCCCCAACCAAGGAAAAAACAGTGAAAAACCTTTCTAAAGCAAACTTCACCTTACTTAAGGCAGAGGTGGTAAGTTTCACAGCCCCCACGCTAAAGGATAACACTGCCCAAGATGCAGAATCCTTTACAATTGCACTCTATGAGCATCTACAAGGATGCATGGATCATGCCATCCCTAGCAAAACCAAGACTCACTCCCCTAAGAGAAGGAAACCAGTCTGGTGGACCCCTGCCATAAACAGGTTATACAACAAAAGGAGGAAACTAGTTCAGAAAAAAAGCAAATCCCAAGAAGGAAAGACATCCCTGATCAGTATCAGTAAGAAACTAAGGTCCCTCATAAAATCATCCAAGGCTAAATTTGAAAGAAAAATAGCCAAGGATTCGAAAGATAACCACCAAGCCTTCTTTAACTATATCAAGAATCTAAGTGGCAACTCGCAGATATGCTATGTGCTAGTGCAAAATAGCACAAAATATACTGAACCTACTGATATTGCCAACATCCTGGCAGATAGATTCAGTGCAAACTTCACCTCCCTCTCACCTTCACAAGGGCCCACAACAATACCAGAAAAGTGTAGTGCCCTGGAAATCACAAAAGCACAGGTGAAAATAGCCCTTTCAAAAGCCAAAAACACAGCAACAGTGGGGGCCTGATGGTGTCCCAGGCTGCGTTTTGCACGAACTACAGAACAAACTAACCCCCCACCTAAACACGCTGTTCAACTTCAGCCTCTCCACAGGCTACATGTCCATAAAATGGCACACAGCAATGGTTATTCTGCTCCACAAAGGAGGGGCCACAACTGACCCTGGTAACTATTGCCCCATAAGCCTGACTAGCCTGGTCTGCAAGGCTATGGAGTGCATTATCATGGAACTCATTAACAAAGACATTGGGAACCTCCAAACACTTCACCTGACCCAGTTCGGCTTTGGTAAGGGCAGATCATGCCTACGAAACCTGGTTAACTTCTTCATGACAGTCACCAAGGCCATAGACGAGGGAAAGATGGTTCACACAGCCTACCTTGATCTCGCCAAGGTGTTCGACACCATTCCTCACTCATGTATTATAGAAAAACTCACCAGCCTGAACATACACCCCTACGTCACAAGATGGGTTGCCAACTGGCTTACAGACAGAACTCACACGGTAAGAATAGCGGGCTTCAGGTCCGACTCTAAACCAGTCACAAGTGGTGTCCTGCAAGGCTCTGTTGTGGGACCCCTACTTTTCGGCATATATTTCTCAGAAGTTCAGGCAAACACAGGAGGACTATGGCTAACCAAGTTCACCGATGACTGCAAACTGTGAGCCATAATTGACTCTCTGGCTGACACGGGCATCCTTCAAAAAGGCCTTACTGAGACAGTCACCTAGTGTCAAAGTCATGGCCTCAAGCTAAATGCCAAAAAATGCATAGTCATCCTGTTTGGGAAAAACAAAACACTCACGAATTACCACATAGTCAGCAGCCCTCTTAATACAGAGGAGATAATAAGAGCTCTGGGGATCCAGGTAGATAGTAATCTCTCTTTTGACAATCATATTGCCAAAGTAGTTAGGAAATCCTTCTATGTGGCCCATCTAATTACTAAGGGGTTTGCATCTAGAAATAAAGAGGTTATAGTGCCCCTCTATCATCACTCATCAGACCCATCATAGAGTACAATGCCCCATTTGGGATGTACCTCACAAGACACTTCCAACAGCTGGAAAGACCACAAAAGCACCTCACTAAGAGGATTACTGGCCTCAAACATATGTCCTATGCAGCCCGACTGAAAAACCTCTGGCTGTACTCAGTGGCATATCGCTTACTTAGAGGTGATCTCTGCCTGACTTACAAAGCCATGTCCAACTCAGAATTGATGGACATGCTCCACCTAAAGAAATCCAAGTCACTGCAAGCCACGTGCTCTAGTGAGCTAAACCTCATCACAACAATAAATAGAACATGCTGGAGGGATAGATTCCTGTCACAGAGACTCCCCATGCTTTGGAACAAAATTCCTAACTACATTAAGCAGAGCCCCTCACTAACACTCTTCAAGAGGAGCCTTGATGAGTGGATGGGTCAACAGAAAATACACCCCTGGGATCACTTCATTGGCTCTACTTGACAGAGGCTCAGTTAATTAATCAATGGGGCAGCAAAAGCCGACTCTGGCTAGGCTTATAAATGCCCTCAGGCAGATAGCCTAGTGCCTACCTATGAACCTATATGGTTGTGTGTGCCATCCAACCTGGCCTTCATTTGTTGGCAACTGCATATCATATTAGTCCCCTAGTTAATATCCTCACACAGTTTAAGGCCAAACATATTGAATGACTTACATACTGCATGTCTCACACTACTGGTCAGATAAGTGATGAATTACCAAGAAACACAGAAATGTAAGACACAGCTGTATATTTGCAAGCATAATCATAACAGGTTATATGCTCAGTAAGTGCACTACATCCAAATATAATAATGATAATTAAATGTACAAATAACAGCTGATGGTTTGATAGCAGCGTACATTCTGTTGCAGCTGGTTGTGTGAAGAATGACTTCAGTCTTTTGCTGCAAAGCTGTTTCTGTGGCAAAGAGGAATAAGGCATCCATCCTGTTTTCTGAAGATGCATTGGTGTGAGAGTTCAAATCATGAGCTATATAAAAATATCTCATGTGTACTATCATGTTCTACTGTGTATGTCATACATAGGTTTTCCTCATTTCATGTATTTCTACTATTTTTTCAATTTCTTATTACTATTACTTTTACTGGACAACAAATATATTACAGGTTTGGCTATGCTCATTTGGTTTGCGCAAAGTGCCGCATTGTGGAAGCAGGACAAACACAACCACCTAGGGAGCAGACAGCCACAAATATAAACTGGATATATTGATTTATGCTCTTGGGAGAAGCAAAAACTAGGGCTGGAGTACAGAAGGAACTATCAGATGTTTGCAGTGTAGCTTGCTTTTGCACACTGCTTGCCTATGTGCAAACAGGTGTATATCTCATGAGTGTACACTTGGTTCATCATCGCACAAACCAGCTGGTTGCTACACTATGTGACTGTATATATGCTTCATTAATGGTTTTTATTCATTATTTACTTTGTCTGACATAAAACTACATGTAGAAAAATTACAAACCATGGGTCTGATCTAACCATACATCATATATTTACAATAAATTCATGTGATGTGTCCCCCAACACCACCAAATACTACAACACTGTGGACTCAGTACTTTTTCCACACATATATCAACCACACTACATAGTGTAATATATAATATTATGTGCTCCATCATAGACAGGGCTAGTTGGTGGTGCTCACAACCTTGCTCTGCTAAACTCAAACATCCAGCTATGCTCATTAAGGGTACTTGTGTTGATACACAGCTAGGCTTCTAAACGGCCTACTGCTATTAGTGTTATTGGGATACTAGCCTCATATAATGCTATGAAGGTATGTGCCTAGGCAGGCCTCCCAAGCTGTCGTGCACCAAATCACATGTCATCTACTATAAGTGCACCTGCACTCTTATATAAATCAGATTTGCATTGTGGCGCTTGCATTAAGTACTGTGTTCTGTAGTCTGTGTACATAGATTGGTAGAGGTTCAGTTCTCACTGCAGTCAAGTGTGTGTGTGTGTGTGTGTGTGTGTGTGTGTGTGTGTGTGTGTGTGTGTGTGTGAGAGAGAGAGAGAGTGTGTGTGTGTGTGTGTGTGTGTGTGTGTGTGTGTGTGTGTGTGTGTGTGTGTGTGTGTGTGTGTGTGTGTGTCTAGTCAGCAGAGTATACATGGTATTCTACAGTTACTTCTCCAAGGGCATGAATTGCCAGTAGTTTGATACTTGCACAAGCAAACACATCCATTTCATGTTGCCCTCCCAACCTATTGTCTCCCACATGGCTTGCTGATGTCATCTACTATAAGTTCAGCTGCACTCCTGTAAAAGTTAGAATTGTGCCATGGAGCTTGTGTTAAGTAGTGCATTCTGTAGTCTGTGCACATAAATAGGTAGTTGTTCTATTCTCACTGCAGTCACCTGTGTGTGTCTCTAGTCAGCAGATTAAATGTGGTATCCTACAGTTACTTCTCCAAGGGCATGGTTTTCTAGTATTTTGATACTTGCACAAGCCTACACATCAATTTAATGCAGCCCTCTCAATCTATTGTCTCCCACATGGCCTGCTGATGTCATCTACTATAAGTTCACCTGCACTGCTGTAAAAGTCAGACTTGTGCCATGGTGTTTGCGATAAGTACTGTGTTCTATAGTCTGTGCACCTGCAGTCAACTGTGTGTGTGTGTGTGTGTGTGTGTGTGTGTGTGTGTGTGTGTGTGTGTGTGTGTGTGTGTGTGTGTGTGTGTCTAGTCAGCAAAGTAGAGGTGGTATCCTACAGTTACTTTTCCAAGGGCATGGATTGCCAATATTTTGATACTTGCACAAGCCTACACATCGATTTCATGCAGTCCTCCCAATCTGTTGTCTCCCACATGGTCTGCTGATGTCATCTACTATATGTTCACCTGCACTCCTGTAAAAGTCAGACTTGTGCTGTGACACTTGTGTTAAGTGCTGTGTTCTGTAGGCTGTGCACCTGGAGAGGTAAGGGTTCTATTCTCACTGCAGTCAACTGTGTGTCTGTTAGCTGTTGCTTAACATAACTGACAGCCTTTTGCACCAGCATGTGGGACACTTATTCTGTCTTTAACAGACACTGCTGATGATATCAGCTATAAACTGTTGTCTGACATACTCCAAGGTGGGCTTGAGCTGTGGCACTTGTGTAAAAGTACAGTGTTCTGTAGTTTCTGTACTTAGATAGGGGTTCTGTTCTCACTGTAGTCAACTGTGTGAATGTGTGTCTGTTAGTTGTTGCTTGACATTACCAACAGCCTTTTACACCAGCATGTGGGACACTTATTATGGCCTCAACAGACTCTGCTGATGTCATCAGCTATACAGTAGTTTTGGATCTGCAGTAATCCCAACAGGCCATGGGCAGACAGTGGGCTGAAGGCCAGGCAGATGTGATCTTACCCTATACCACACAGATTACAGTGACATTGCTTTTAATCTATCCACATACATCATGGCATGATTTATAGCCTCTGTGTTTTGTTGAAGAGAAAGGCCCATGATCTATCCAGCTACTGCATGTGTCTGGTGAATGTAATGCAAATGAGATCATTATACTGTTTTACTTTTCTGATCATGTTTCACTACAAGGCTGTGACATACTGATGCTATAAACCGTTGAACTTTTCAAGGAGAATATAAGTTCAAGGTACAATGATCACTTCAACAACACAAATGCAGATATACTAAGCAATAAGTTACCTATACACAGTGAGCATCAGACATAAGGCATGTGTATCTTTGAATCCAAAAGTTAGAAAACAGTCATATGGCACAGTTATCATCACTTGCAGACAATGTTGTTGGGGGAGGTAGGTTCAGGAAGCCTAGGTTGACGCACAAGGTCAGTGAGTGTGTGTGAGTAAGAAAGAGAAGAAGGCAGACGTGTATAAAACAACAAATGGTCAGTAAGACTAAATGAGTAACTGTGGTGTGGTTATTTGTAGGGGTTCTCCAGGTGAAAAAGTTGTGTGAGTGTGTACATGACCACAGCCAAGCTCTGTGCTCACTCTATATCTTGGACTGTCAGACAGGTGTGATCCATGCATGGTAGTGGTAGCAGCTCATCCCTGGCATTCCTGACCAGGGGAACTGGCTCTGACAGGAGTTGCAGTGACATGTTGAAATCTAGGACCATGGTCAGTTGCAGTGCTGCTATCTGAATGTGACTGGTGTCTGATGGACTAGCTCCGTTTATGGGGAAACTCACAACCTTGACTACCATGGCCTGTCACATATGTGTGTATACAGCGCACACACTGATGGAGCACTGAAAGTACTGGCACTATGTGAGAGTGATTGGACATGGCCAAATTGTGTGTCAACAGATGATGTGGCTGACCTACACCCACAAGGATACTGTTCCCCTCCTTGCAGACATTCCCTCACAGACATTGTCCATTCCATAACAGATATCCCTAAGTTAATCACCGGCACCCCTTGTTTCCATGTTTCATTCACCCAATGCTGAGAATGGGCAACATGGTGGAGCTAGTCATGCATGGCAGACTGTGCCACTGTACTTTGAGACATGCACTGTGTAACCCATTCTATATCATTGTCCTTAAAATGTGTGAGAATATGAATTAAAAATCATATAATATACAGCTGTCTAGAAATGAAGGCCAGCTTGGATGTTAAGGGACAGAACCTGTGAATTGTGTGCTGCTTACTTATATTTCCAACCTTTCATGCAACACATTCTAGATCTAAGCTGACACACCTAGTGGAAGTAAGGCAGCCTGCAGTGCTGTTGTAATTTTCCCCTACCAAGCAGTAATCACTCACAGCTGCACTCCATTAATAATATACACCATATAAAAAGGCAAACCTGCAGCTACACAAGTTGGTGTTAGTGCTATATATTTGAAATATTGAGAACAAGCATTTTCTGCACAATCCATCTATAGAGGAGTGCTCATTCTCACAAGGTATGGTTCCATTTTGCCACATTCATACTGCATATGCTGGAACGTATTTAACAATAATGTGAAACAGCATACTCCTGAACCTTTTAGAGTGAGAAATCTGGAGAAAACCATGAATAAAAGTGGTACAAAGGCCCAAAAATAGGGACATTTTTTTTAAATATTGCTCTTACAAACAGAAAGTTAACAGAATAACAGGTTTTCCATTAGCATGAATTTTCTGAAGGGCATGAAGTTTGAAACTCAATTGTCTGTCATTATTTTCTAACATTAATCTTTAAAGATTTGCCACTAATTTGCCAGAAAACTAGAATTTTATGAAAAACAGACCAAAAATATAAGGCAAAAATCTGGACATTCTGCAAAAATCTGTAAAGTTAAGATGTACACTGTTATTTGTATGCAGTGTGAGAAATATGTAGAAATGTTTCAAGGACAGGTCATTTGACAGCACTTGCAGCATTTCAAAGATATTTTGTTACCCAAAAGGGTCATTTGCCTGTTCTTTTGTGGGGGTGGAAGCTAAGGTGAGTTACTGTTATGGCACTAAAAAGGGTATCCTGCTCTTGTTACTCTCCTTGTTTTGCATCCTAACTGTTGTTAATGTTTCACATCTCTAGACTGCATTATATTTTACCAGTGGGTAATACTGACTGACTACCTTTTCTGTTGTGTATGTAAACAATATTTTGTAGTTATGTGATACTTATGGGGATTATATGTTTCTTTTCTTTTAAGCCATCTACAATCATGGCATCAAGATGTGCGATTCTGTGTCTAAGACCCTTTGCAGATGCTGAAAACAATATAATAATTGATGTTTTTTGGTAACATGATGCCTTCTTCTTGCAAAGGGGAAGGCACCATAATGGCTGTAGGGTCGTAATATGGTAAGAAATTGTTGCTGATTTGAATGCCATGGGCGACCATGGCCAAACCAATGAACAGATACACCACAAGGCTACTGATATGATCACTGCTCCAAGAAGGAAAACAGCTGCAGTAGGCTGTGACCTTTTGGTTGCAGGTGGAGGACCTGGTAGGAAACCACCTCTGACCCCCAATAAACAGTTCCTAGCTGACTTAAGAACCACACAAAGCTCACAGGAAACTGAAGCCCACCATGTGGTGGATGTGGGAACCAGCATGTCAGACATACCATCCACATCCCAAGAGGAGCTTCCAGGTAGGCCTTGTTATCTGAATTGTTGAATACTGTTGTATATTCATTGAATTCAAATTAATGAAATCCTAACCCCAAGCTACAGCATCTACAGACTGGGCAGACCAAATAAACATAGTGGAAGAATAGCTATTATTTATAAAAATGCACACAGACTTGAGCACCTTAAACCAAACCCCCAAAAACTCAATAATGCTGAGCTACTATGTAGCTGACTTAAAATAAATTCCAACAGATACATAAATATTATAGCGATTTACATCGCCCCCAGAAACAACCCCACCATAACTGAGGACCTGCTGCACTGGTCATCATTAATATTTCCACAGGAAAAAATAATGGGGGACTTTAATATAGACTGGCTAACTTGTACCTCAGATAACCTTACAAATTTCATTAACTTGTACAGATTCTCTCAGTTAATACAGTCACCGACTAGAGTCAACAAAAACACCAATTGACAGTCAATAATAGACTGGATTTTAACCAATAAATCCTCACTTGCCTGACAGTTAGGTTGTCTCCAAGATAGCAATAGTGAACACCTATCAACTTACCTGCTCAGACAACAGCTAAACTCCTCCAAAAATACTGCATATAGACAAACAAGCAACGGAAAAAAAATTACACTTCAAACATTTATATCCACCTTCCAGCATTCTGACTGGACCCCACTAACCTTACTTCTCCTAGATGCCACTGTATCATACTTTAATAATGGGTCCCCTTCACTACACCGACATGCTAGAAAGCCGACACTCTAAACACCGACATGAAAAGAACGACAACGCAGATGATAAACAAGGTGAGATCCCGACAGCTGAAACACCAACATGGGCAACATGTGAGCACGACTCGGTAAGTGTGCGATAGTGAGGGATTTAGTGTTAGGGAGCGGACAGGTAAGTGTGCGATAGTTAGGGATTTAGGGTTAGGGTGCGGGAAAGGTGAGTGTGCGGTAGTGTCGGACTTTATATTTAAGGGTGGGTTAAGTGAGTTAGGGTTAGGGTGCAGGTAGGGTATGTGTGCAATAGTGACGGACTTTAGGTTTAGGGGTGGGTTAAGTGAGTTAGGGTTAGGGTGAGCGCATGTATAGTTGTGTGTAATGTGTAGTTTACGTTTTGTGTGTCGGTATTTTGGGTGTTGGTGTTATGGTGTTCGGTTTTGTGAGTTGTCGGTATTGTGTGTTGTCGGTCTTTTGGTCTCAGTGTTTTGGGTGTCGGCTTTGTGGCATGTCGGTGTAGTGAAGGGGATCCTTTAATAATACATTCCTAGACATATTGAACAACCAAGCTCCTAGAACTATTAGAATAAAGTCAAATTACACTCCCTAGCTAACAAAAGAAACCAAGCAATTACTTAAAACCGGAAACAAAGCTTGGCTACAGTACCAGTCTAACAAAAAAGACACTACCCTAGATTGTTATCTGCATCTATGAAATAAAGCCAAGAAATAGATCAAGAGTGACAAAAAATCCTTTTACATTACAACCCAACAAAAATACCAAAACAATCCCCCAAAAATTCTGGACTTTTAGAGAACAACTACTACAACCTGATCAATCTTTGATCCCAACTCCTGCCACTGCAAACACTATGGACGGTATAGCTACTCAATTTAATACCTATTTTACTAACTCCATATTATCTTTAACCAAAAATAACAGTAATACTCCTCTAACCATTCCCAAAGGTCCCAAGGAAACAACCAGTGCCTTCTCCTTCCAGCCCTAACAAACCAGTACCATAAAAAAGTTGAACCCATATCCCTCATTGCTGATAATTTACCATCTGAATACTTTAAATTAGCTGCAGATGCCCTCTCTTATCCAGTCTCTATTTTAATCAATTGCTCCATAATAGAACATCATATTCCCAAAATCTGGAAAATATCCTATAACATACCACTACTTAAAGGTGGGTCCTTTATAGACATTTCTAATTACAGGCCAATTGCTATTTTATCTCCTCTGTCAAACATTTTAGAAAAATGTATCCATTCCCAGCTCATGAACTACTTACTATCCAAAGAAACTTCCAACCATCTCCTAACATGGCTTCTGACCCAACCATAGTACCTCCATAGCCCTTTTAAGTTTCATAAACACACTTAACCATTTCAGAAATAATGGTCAGCTAGCCTCCTCCATCTTCAATGACATGTCCAAAGCATTTGATACAGTCTCCCATCAAAAACATCTCAATGAACTCCTAACTGTAAAACTAATCCATTCTACCCTTGCATAGTTCCATGACTACCTATCTGACAGACAACAAGCTGTTAAATGGCAATGTCATTACTCCTCTATGCTATCTGTCACATTAGGTGCTCCACACGGCTCAATCCTAGGCTCACTCCTTTTTACCATCTTCACCAATAAAATTAAAATGATCACCCTGATCTGGTTCAATAGCTTTAGTAATTAGATAATGGACACATGCTTTGTTATACTGTCCAAATTCAGATGGCTTTGCTTTGATCATCTAAGATCTTACATCATTGTATAATTTCTTTGAATATATATTTACATATGCACTGTTCATTTTAATTTTATGCATCTCTATATACGTGATATACGCTTTAATG
This sequence comes from Protopterus annectens, assembly GCF_019279795.1. NCBI lineage: Eukaryota > Metazoa > Chordata > Ceratodontiformes > Protopteridae > Protopterus > Protopterus annectens. Next base: position 1,514,652,823 of record NC_056744.1, on the reverse strand, counting down.
CATTTTGATGCATTCTGACATCATTGTTTTTTTATTACGGTGTATGTAGATCTATGGTTTTAGTTAGTGATAGTATAAGCGTAGTCATGTTATATTGTAATTAGAAATTCTTAAACACATGGCGTGAATATACGAAATAAGTTATGAATTTTAACATAATTTACGAGGACTATATCTTCATTCCTTATAGTATACATGTCTGAGTATATACTACCATATTTAGGAGAAGTCAGTTAAGCAAAGGTATGAAGTTGATTTTTTATTTAAGACAACTGTTAGCATTTTTGCGATTATAATACGCTATGCATTTGCAGCATGTGTTATATATTTTTAAACTTTTGTCAGTGACAGCTTGCTTCTCAAGATGTTTGGAAGCATTGTTTATGCATTCATGTGTTTTGGCTTAGATATTGTAGATTTATTTTCCTAAACTATACCAAAATTAATGAAGGAAATGACGCTCTAGGGCGTGTTGCTCTGATTGGCAACAATGTTTTCAAATGCAACTGCTTAGGTACTCAGAATGTTATGGTCTGAAGAAGCAAATGTGAAAGCGCTTACCGTCTGAGTGCACAATAAACGTTCTATGTTTTGTTTGTTAACTACGTTTACTTTGGAGTATTCTTTTTGAGTGACTTTGTTAACCTGCATGGTTACTGACGCTGAAATTTTCGTTTTCATTGTTTCATTCATCGTTTTATTCAGCTCAGTATTTACCGACAGAAGTGCAGCTGCTGTATTTTCTTGGATTTACGTACATATGTTCATTTCTACTTCCAATTGCTGCACTTCATACCAGACATGTTTTATGTTATGTTTTTGAGATATTTTGTTCTGTTTGTATCTATTGAAGCTTTTCTCCCTGGGCCTCCACTGAAAATGGGCATCTACCCAGTCAGACTATCCCAGTAAACAGATGTGAAATAAATAAATAAATAAACAAGTTAATTCTATGTCACATGTATTTATTTGGTTGGAGAGACTAAAGATTGCTACTGTTATAAGCTTAGCTTGGAGATGTTGGCCATTTTTATTTAAACAGTTGTTTATTGCAGCTATAAAGGGGCAAATGTATTACCCCCTGTGTTACAGTTGATTGTGATGTTGCTGCCCTTACCTCTTGCTTAAATTCTTTCAGGGCCATCAGGCCTCCAGGAATGCTTGATTTCTGCAGTTGGTAAACCAACTAGTTTGATGTCAGTACTGCTGATCAATTTAAACAAATGTTGCAGTGTGTGAGTTTGATCTCAGCCATGTTGTGTGTATTGCTGGAGTGTCTGTGATAGTGGCAGCATTTTAAATTTGTTAGCATATATTGCACTATAGTAGTGCCGGTATTAATGTATTCCTGTGTGTCTTGTTTTTTATCACAGATGATTCTCACAGTGGAACTGTGGGCCCTGTGCCACCTGATGGTGTAGCAGCAGAGTCTGACAATGATGGTGGCCAAACTGAGGCACAGTCAGGGGGGTGTAGATGTTGAATCTGACACAGAGATTGGCATACAGCCATCCCCTGCATTTACATTGGACACAACCAGTAGGCCTATGCCTACCTAGTCCACTGACTCCACAGATATTGAACAGATGAAGGGCAAGGACACTGATCAGGGACATGTGGTTACTGTGGCTTCAGTGCCCATTGAGTCTGACTATAGCCAAAGTGTGGGTGAGGTGCCACACAGGAGGATTGATAGGGGTGCTCCGAAGGGGCCTACTGTCCCTCCTCTTTCTGGTGCAGGTGTCCCTTCCCATGCCACTTTAGATATGTTTAGGGCCATCATGGAGGCAAAGGCATGTTCCCATAGGTGATCCACACAAATGCTCATGTTTGTGAATGTGGCACAGTCTGACATGCATGACTGTCTCCACTGTGTTTCTAATTCACTGGATCAATGAATGACATGTTGGAATGAGGGGTGTCTGTGATGGACTGAGGGGTGTCTGTCATGGAATGAGCAGTGTCTGTGATGGAACATATGCTGGGAGGGAAGCAGCATACTCATGGGTGTAGGTCATCCACATCATATGCTGTCAGCCAACATGGTCGTGACCAATCACTCTCCCATAGTGGCAGTACTTCCACTGCTCCATCATTGAGTGTGCTGACCACACACAGGCATAACAGGCCATGGGGTCATGGTTCTGTATGTTACCATGAAGGGAGCTCATTTAGGAGACAGCAGTCACATTCAGGTAGCAGCACTGCATCTGAGTGTGGTTCTGGACGTCAACGTGTCAGTGCAACTCCTGGCAAAATTAGGTTTTATGGTCGGGGGAGACAACAATGAACTGCCACACCTACCATGCATGGCACACACCTGTCCAACACACCAAGACACAGAGCTAGCACTCAGCTTAGCTGTGCTTATGCACACACTCACACATCAATTTCACCTGGTGGACTCCTACAGACACACACACACACACAGCAGTTACTTATTTTGTCTCACTGCCCATTTTTTGTTTCGTCCAAATGTCTGCCTTCTTCTCCTTCTTACTTACACATATTCACTGACTTTTTGTGTTAGCCTAGGCTTCCTGCTCCCCCACACAACACCCTGTGCCAGTGATGATAACTGTGCCATATCCCTGTGTTCTACCTTTCTGATTCAGGGATACAAAATGTGTGTCTGATGCTCAGGGTGCATAACTAACTTACTGCTTACTGTACCTGCATTGGTGTTGTAGAAATGTTCATTGTACCTCTTACTTATATTGTCCTTGGAAATATACAGGGTTGATAGCATCCAAATGTCACAACTTTATAGTGAATGCTGTTGTAAGGGTTGTGAAGTCAGAAACTACAATGTGTATTATTACTTTGTAACTTATCTCTGTAATGATCACCACAACTCTGTTTAAGTGATGATAAGTGTGTCATATCCCTGTTTTCTATATTTTGGATTCAGGGAGATAAAGGCTTTGTGTCGGATGCTCAAGGTGCATAGCTAATGTAATGCTTAGTGTATCTGCATTAATATATCTGCATTTGTGGTGTTTAACTGGTCATTGTACATTCAACTTATATTGGTCTTGAAAAGTTTGACAGGTGATAATATCAAACTGTCACAACTTTATAGTGGATGCTCTTGTGAATGTTGTGAAGTAAGAAACTGCAATGTGTAGAATTACTTAATAACATATCTTTTACAAGATTTTCCAGTCCAAACATATAGTGCATATCACAGGTCATGCCATGATATTCTGATTTTAGGATTGTATGACAGCATGGCATTCTCTTTTCACTTTCCTTAGTTTTCTTCACTTAAAGTTGTTTCTTTTTTTTTTTTTGCCACTGTTTGTGGAATGCAATGTGTAGCACAAATACTGGAAGCAGAGAACCAGGACAATCAGGATGCAGACAGCCAAAAATAGAAACTGGATACATTCAATTAATGCTATTGGCCACTGTGCAAACCCGGTAAGCAGCATTGCACTGCGGTTAACAGCAAGAACTTAACAATGAATACTAAGATAGGGAATGTCATGTAACTAATCCTGTGGTAGCAGGTGTTAAGTGTAGGACTGGAATCCAGATGGTCCTGGGTTCTAATGCAGGGTGTGCAACCTGTGTTTTACTGTTGTGACATTGCAGTTTATAGCAATGAACTGCAACACAGACAAGTGTTTTCTCAACCTTCTTGTGGCAACAGATATAAGTGTAGGACCACCATACACATAGTCCTAGGTTCAAATGCATACTGTACATTCCTGCCCTGCTTTCACTTTGTTTTTCCTCCTGCTTGTTCCCCATTTCACCACTTTCCTATCTTTCCTATTTCTTTTCTTTAAAGCATAATTGTGCAATGGTGAGATATTATTGAAAATATTATGTATTTATCTGCAAAACAATCTTTGTCTAGTTTCAGCCTACTGTTGGTCAGACTGCACTGCAAGGCACTGGCTTAAGTCTGAGATGCTTGAAATGCTAGGAACAAGTGGCCATGGATGTTATGTGATCCGATCTCGCCTACATTCTGAATGATAGGTTCGGAGCCGATCCCTCGGCTCCGACTCGGCACGCTTATGCTATAGAGCGAGGCCTCTTATTGGCTGAGCTTTCTTTATCCCAGGATGCACCACCACTAATCCCCCAGATCTCGTTTGTCGCTTACAGAGCTTGGACGTGGTCTCAACATTGGCTGGGCTAAGTACTATATTAATAGTATCTTTTCCTGTCAGAAATTTTTTCTTTTTCAACCCAAAAGCTGTTTTAACAGCTATTTTTTGTGTACGAGTGTGTTTCTCGGTGTTTTATTGATTTTTACTTTAAATTTCCTGTCAGAGAAGATTCCTTTCAGTCAGAGGGGCCTTCCCCTGTTCTAACTACTTTAGTGGTTGTGTGTGGGTCAAGTACCCGTTTGAGTTAGAGGGTCTTGACCCTCCTTGCTTTTTTTCTTTTTTCTTACTGTGTAAACAAAAAAAAAAAAAAAAAAAAGGGGAAAAGTTTCTCTTTTCAGTATATATATATATTTTTTGACATACTTATTGTATCTGTGTCCTAAGCTGTTTAAACTTTACTGTTGCTTCTGTTTTTACAACTATGTCTAAGGAACATAAACCATCCGGTTTTAAGAAGTGCACGAGGTGTGGGTTTAAAATGTCCATTACGGACGACCACTCCTCGTGCATCTATTGTCTTGGCGCCAAACATCTCCAAGAATCCTGCAGTGAGTGCCATGCGTTTTCCTCTCGAGTCCTCCAGGAGAGGAAAAACAAATTAATCCTTAGAGGATTAATCAAGCCTTCTTTCGAGGAGGCTTTATCTTCCTCTCCTTCTTCTAAGAAGAGGAAAGCGTCGGCTCCGACCAGTCAGTCGGAACCGACGGCTAAGAAAGGCAAGCAGACTTCTCCATCGGCTCCACGGACTTCGGAGCCGAGGTCGGAACGGTCTGCCTCGATGCCTCCTACCTCGACCCCTCTGGTTTCGGAGCCGAGGTCTGGAGCATCGAGAGGCGGGTCATCCTCATCGGCTCCACTGATATTGGAGCCGATAAGGGTCATCGGCTCAGACACTTCCCCCTCGGAGCCGAAGTCTTTATCGGAGCCGAGAGAAATTTCGGTGAAGGCTTCCTCGGAGCCGATAATAGTGGAATCCTTTCGGAGCCGGTCCCCAGGCCCTTCGGAGCCGATGGAGAAATAGGTTCGGGCCCGATCGGTATCCTCGAGATCTTCCAGGATGTCTGATTCGGACATCGACAGGGTACTCCTTCGACTCTTCCAGTCTCCAGTGTTCCAAAAGATGGTTTCGGCTCCAGCCCATTTGGCTTTGGAGCCGATGGTCCACTCCCTTACAGTTCTTCCTCCTCCAACAGCTTCAGCACCGTTGGAGCAGGTGTTGGTGGAACCAGTGGAGGATTTAGGGTCAGACCCGACCCTTGCTCCGACTCTGGCTCCTGGGTCACAGTTCAGTGCACGGACTTCTTCCTTTGGCCCTGGGGGGGAGGCTTCGGGATTGATGCCTTCGGTCCCAAGACTTCCTCTTGGTGCATCGGCGGCGGGAGTACCGTCCACTGTCGTGGCCACGGAGGGGGGACCTTCCCAGGATTCTGGTGGTCCCGCCTTCTGGGCTATGAGGAGTGCTCTAGCCAAATCTTCTTTGGCCATCTCCACAGTTTCCCCGGCTCCTTCCCTACTCTTGGAGACTGGGTCATTGGCAGTTCCCCTGTCAGCAGACAGCAGAGCCCCTGGGCCTCAGGTTACCCCCGCTGGGGTTTCTCCCCCTCCTGGAGGTCCTTCTTAAGCCTCTTCGGATGAACCTCCCAGGAAGAAAATGTGCAAGAGGAAGCACATTGACTCCCCTGACGAGTCTTTGACATCTGACACCGATCTCGATGATGCAGAGGGGTCCCCCAAGTCGTCCTCGGATGATGTCTCCTTTGCAGACATCCTTGAAGCCCTAAAACAACAAGGTGGCTGGCAGTTCAAACCTCCCTCTGCTGATGAGTCGGTGTTCCTGAAGGCCTTCGGGGCTCAGCCCTCCGCCTCCTGGGTGTCTCCGCCCTTCGACGAGCTCTTGGATTTGATCTGTCGAAGGGCGTGAGAACACCCGGACTCTCTGGAACCGGTGCCCGCTCGTCCAAACAAATTTCTTTCAGCACCCCCAGATAGAGAGTTCCTCACGAAAGGTGTGGCTGTGGATGCTATGGTGGTGGCATCTGCTACACAGCAGGATGTAGCAGAGGCTTCTACGTCCGTCCATCCTCCTAATAAGGAGTCTAGGAGCATGGATCGGTATGACAAGTGCACCCTTAGTTCAGCGGCCTTTACTTTGAGGTCTCTGAACTACCTAACACACTTTACGAGATTCCAGAGGGATCAGATTAAGGAGCTATCTGATACCCTCTTAGGTAACCTGCCTGAGGAGCTGGCCCAGACGGTTGGATCTCAGCTGGCTACGATGTCATCTATCTCGAACTCGTCCATGAGGCTCATCTCATATGCGGTCGAGGGGGCGAGTAGAGCGGCGGGTACAGGCATTGCGCTACGGAGACAAGCCTGGCTTCACCTGTGTCATTTTGCGGAGGCCTTCAAGTCTTCATTCGCCGGCGCCCCATTTGATGGGTCCTCCCTGTTTGGGCCCAAGGTGAAAGACACACTTACCCACTGTGAACAGGAGGGTAAGACTCTGACTGCCGTAGGGGCACGATTTTCCACTCCCTTTCGGCCTTATTCCAAGGCTAAAAGAGGAGGGAAGATGTGGTTCCGGAGATCGCAGAAGTCTTACCCCTCTCAGCAGGAAGGTTCCCCCTCCAGAGGCAGAGGAGGGGGAAATTCATCAGGAAGACGCCATCCCAGAGGCGGCAGAGGCCCCCGCAACACTGGAGACCGCGAGTCCTTTTGTGGCTCCTCAACTTTTCATAGTCCCTGAGGGATTGCCCGGCTGTGCTGCTCCGGAGCCAGTTGGGGGTCATTTTTCGAAGCACCTAAAGGCCTGGGAAAGGATCACTCAGGACCGATGGGTGCTTCGAATTATCGCCGGAGGTTACTACATCCCATTCTGTTGTCCACCCCCTCAGTCCAAAAGAATCCCGGACCCGCCACCCAGTCAACGGGATACCGCAGCCATAGAAATTTCAAAACTGCTGCAAAAAGGAGCCATCCAACCGGTCCCCGCAGACCAGATCGGATTAGGGACTTACTCAAGATTCTTTTAGTGCCAAAAGACCGGGGACTTGAGGCCCATTTTGGACCTAAGCAACCTAAACCGTTCAGTCAAGAAGTCCAAGTTGCGAATGGTCACTTTACAAACCATTCTCCCGTTGTTGGAGAAAGGTGTTTGGATGTGCTCCATAGACCTCAAGGACGCGTATTACCATATCAAAATACATCAAACGTCCAGGAGACACTTGCGCTTCAGCCTAGGAAGCAGTCATTTTCAGTTTTGTGCGCTGCCCTTTGGTCTCACCACAGCCCCCAGGGTGTTCACCAAATGCTTGGCAGTAGTGACTGCTCACTTGAGGAGTCTAGGATTCCAGGTGTTTCCGTACCTAGACGACTGGCTTCTAACTGCCACCTCAAAGCATCTACTTCTACAGAGCCTGCAGGCCACAATATCACTGGGTAATTCCCTAGGAATCACCTTCAATTGGCCAAAGTCTGTGTTACGGCCATCTCAAAGGATAAAATTCATAGGGGCAGAGATAGATTCAAACCAGATGCGGGTCTATCTACCTGCAGACAGAATTCAGATCATACAAAATCAGGTTCGAGCCCTACTCCCCAAGTCCAAAGTCCCAGCCAGAATGGTCTTGCAACTATTAGGATCGATGTCTGCCACAGTTCTGCTAGTTCCCTTGGCAAGGTTACACATGAGAATCCTCCAGTGGCTTCTCTCAACTCAATGGTCCTTTCAGGAACTCCCTCTCAATCATCTAATATGGATCACAGAATCTTGCAGACGAGACCTTCGCTGGTGGCTAGTGTCTTCCAATTTGGATCAGGGACGACCCTTTGCTCTTCCTCCTCCGGCAGCCACGTTGACCACGGACGCCTCCCAGACGGGGTGGGGGGGCATTCCCTGGGCAGGTCAGTCCAGGGCAAATGGCATCCGGAAGAGACCTCTCTCCACATCAACATCCTAGAGATGAGAGCAGTACTCCTGTCCCTTCAAGCCCTTCACTGTTACCTCCCTCAGGGCGTAATTGCTGTTCACACGGACAACATGTCAGTTGTCTGGTACCTGAACAAGCAGGGAGGGACCAGATCCTATCCTCTTTGCAGAGAAGCGATGAGGGTCTGGGAATGGGCAATCTCAACCAATCGCTTCCTAGTGGCAACTCACATACCGGGCAAATCCAATGTCGTAGCCGACAGGTTGAGCAGGACCATTCTCTCTCCTCACGAGTGGTCTCTGAACATAACTATTACAAGACAGATTTTCAGCGAATGGGGAGTTCCTTGTTGCGACCTCTTCGCGACTCCTCTGAATGCGAAGTGCAAGGATTTTTTCTCCCTATCCCCAGCTCCGGGGAAGAGCCCTATGGACGCGTTAGTCCACCCTTGGCCCACCGGCCTGCTTTATGCCTTCCCTCCAGTTCCGCTACTACCCAAGGTAATTCAGAAGGCTTCTCTCTTAGGGAGCAAGATGATCTTAATTGCTCCTTACTGGCCTCATCAAGTCTGGTTTCCCTATCTTCGGAAACATGCTCTGGAAGGTCCATGGTTCCTGGACCAGATCCCAGACCTACTGACTCATCAGTTGGGACTACTACACCAGTCCCTACACACATTAAGATTGACGGCCTGGCTCCTCCTCTTCCAACCATAGTCACGAGACATGCACTAGACCCAGAGGTAGTGCACATATTGTCTTCAGCCCACAAGTCGTCTACGAAGAAACTTTATTCTAGCAAATGGAAAAGATTTGCTATATGGGCTCAACTCCGGGGCCTGGATCCCATTTCAACTCCCGTAGCAGAAGTACTCAAGTTCCTAACCTCTCTTTTCAACCAAGGCTCTTCTGTTTCTACCATCAAAGTACAATTGGCAGCAATTTCTAACTTTCATGAATCCATAGACCCACCTTTAATGAGCAACAGGTTGTGTAAGACCTTCTTGAAAGGTGCTGCTCTATTAAGACCTCCAGTTTCTCATCCTGCACCTCCATGGGATCTCGATATAGTATTACGTGCCTTGACTTCTTCCCCCTTTGAACCGGCAGCTACCTGTGATTTAAAGTTTCTATCATGGAAGACAGCTTTCCTAGTGGCAATTACTTCAGCCAGAAGGGTTTCAGAACTTCAAGCTTTGTCAGTAAAACCTCCGTACTTGGTTTTTCATCCAGACACAGTTTTCCCTCAGACCGAATCCTTCTTTTGTTCCTAAAGTCTGCTCTACTTTATGCTTACAACAGTCATTAGAGCTCCCAGTGTTTTTCCCAAAATACTCCAATGAAGCGGAATTTATTTTCCACACACTAGATGTCCATAGGCAGTTACGTTTTTATTGGGATAGGACCAAACATTCAAGGAATACAGATCAGTTGTTTGTGTCCTTTGCAGAAAACAAATTGGGCAACGCAGTCACAAAGGTCACTATTGCCAAATGGATCAGGGACTGTATTACTCAAGCTTATATTTTTTCTAACGAGGAGCTTTCCACCGCTGTCAAGGCTCATTCTACAAGGGCTATGGCTACTTCGGTAGCATTTCATTCTAAGCTTGCTATTGGTGACATTTGTGCTGCGGCTACATGGTCTTCTACACATACTTTCATTTCTCACTACAAATTAGATGTGGCATCTAGAGGACGAGCTTCATTTGGTTCCACAGTGCTCAGGAGTGTTTTCCAATGAGCCACCCGGGATTTAGGTGCTAGGGACGCTGTCCCATCATTCAGAATGTAGGCGAGATCGGATCACATAACATCTTTTAGTTATGTACTCACCATAACTTCAGATGTTTGGGATCCATCTCGCCTACATTCTAATAACCCACCCTCCTTTCCCCTTCCTTGGAGATCAGAGGATATCAGAAGGTCCGAATCCTGTTGTTTCATCTTGAAACATCTAACAATGTTATATAAACAAGCTGTGCATGTGTGCATGAATGCGGACAAACAAGATCTGGGGGATTAGTGGTGGTGCATCCTGGGATAAAGAAAGCTCAGCCAATAAGAGGCCTCGCTCTATAGCATAAGCGTGCCGAGTCGGAGCCGAGGGATCGGCTCCGAACCCATCATTCAGAATGTAGGCGAGATGGATCCCAAACATCTGAAGTTATGGTGAGTACATAACTAAAAGTTCTGATCTGTAGCTGTAAAATGGAAAGCCTATTTGGATGTGATGGGTGGCGTTTATTACCCAAGACAGTCATAGGATTTATTGTATGTTGCTGAGTACATTCACCCCTTATATATTATCCACTGCCAGCAGTTTGTAATTAAAGCCCATAGAACTATTTATAAACTCCAATAGTGGTAGAGATCATGAGACCATAGATCCTGTCACTCACTTATAAGTTGCTTGCAGCTGACAGAACAATATGCCTGTTCATCATATATAATTTGATGGCAGTAATAAGATATATTGTGAACTGAATTTTTATAGCCTACAAAACAGTTTTATCACCATATAGAGTGTTTTTGTGTGTTCCCTTGTCGCCACAAGATAAATATAAGATAGCATACCTTACACAGGGAGTGTCCAACTGGGACAGAGGCCATTTTCAGCAGATGCTGGGGAGAAAAGCTCAAAGGTAAATTACATACAAATAAAGATGTATATAAGGTTACAGTGAATAAGAAAACATCTTACATTTTCACATGAAGTTACAGGTTGGCAACTCAATACCATAAAACTCTACTGTCACTTGTTTTGCAGACCAATGATCTGCTGTGCCAATGCCTAATGAGAGCAGCCGAAAGGAGAAGAAGATCTGGGGAATGTAGGCGGGGGGAGACCCAGCCATATAGGTAGTGTCAGTGGCTCAACAGGTAGAGCACTTTGATGCTGAAAGACCAGAAAAAGATGGATTCTACTCCCAATTCAGGTGAATGGATTGCCGACACTGTGATGCAGCACTGGGTGAGGTAGGGAGGTTGCTGCACTCCTGGGTGTGTCATCCTTCAGATGAGACATTAAACTAAAGTCTGCTGAAGGAACGGACAGCACACAATAAGAGGGCTGGAAACACAGCTTTAATACTCCACAGACGTTAAAAAAGATATAAAATCCAAGTAATGGTAAGCGCTTTCGGCAGGTTCAAATAACCCGCCTTCATCAGACAACCACAAGATTACAAAAAAGTTAACTTATACTACCGTATTAAAAACATTAAACCTATCAAATTCAAGTGCATTGTTGCATTAAAGAAAAACCATGACAACCTTAAAACGGCAACTCTCCAAGTTAGGAACTGATAGACCATGTAGATGTAAATACTAAATAAACAAAAATGTCAGTAAAAAGAATTGGTTAATACATTAACTAAAGACAGAGATGTGTCTTATGTCAATTCAATGAGGTACTTGTCAAGCAGTTATTGAAATTCACAAATTGTGTTGCTACATGTGAGAGCAAAATGTGTCCGCTGTTAAAAGTTTCAAACAAGGCGGAATTTGAAGACAATACTGAAATTTCACCTGTTGAACCATGTGGCATTTCTCATGGTTCAACTATATTAAATAAATTACTGTAGGATTTGTTAAATATTAGCAATAAAGGACTAAAATTTAGAGTTGTAAATGCCAATATAAATCACATATAAATCACAAGAAAATCTTAACCTAGTATGCTATTACTGTTACAAAAGTAGGCAACTCCAAATACTAAATATGATATGCTGCTAAAAATAAGAAACAATAAAAATATATAATAAACCTTATCTGTGAGAATCTCAAGACTAACGACTTGTCCATATGAAAAGATCATTTACAATAAAGCATTTTAAACTAATATGTATAAAATACATGTGTATATAAATCCAGATGATGACACAATGGCTTAGTTATAAAAATACTTCATATTATCTACCTATTAAGGGATAGCCATTTTAGGACACATTTGATGGATAAACCTTCGTTGATACCAGGAAACATATGGGCCCTAGTCCTGATCTGCCATAGCAATTCGTCAATTTCCAAGAGAATTTGCCATGGCCCACCCCTCGGATCCTTCTCTCTATGCTGTAATACAAAAAAGTGGAAAGCATGGCCTGAAAACTCAAGACAATGTCTTGCTAGGGCATTGTTGACATCTGCTTTTGTTACTGCATACTGATGTTCATAAATTCTATTTTTTAGCTTTCTCTCGGTTTTACCGATATAGAAAGCTTTACAAGAATCACAAAGTGCTACATATATTACAGCCTTTGAATCACAACTGTAATGCCCATTGCATCTATACTCATTGCCATTGATTGTACATGCTGTTGCTATTCTAATATGTTTACATTGAGAGCATGCTCCACATCTAAACATGCCGCAATGTCTATTTGGCCTAGGGGCTGGTTTTCTTTCAAAAATGCTTTTCAAATTTTCCCCCCTCCTGTATGTAATCTTCGGGCGGTCACCCAAAAGGGGGCACAGAGATCTATCTTCTTTAATTATTTCCCAATTTTTATTGACAACTTCTCTGATTTTTGCAGAGTCAAAAGAAAAGGTATGTAAAAAACTAATATTAAACTTGTTAGTTTCATTGTTGGAAATAGCAATGCTACAAGTTTGAAGTTGTGTATAATCATTGGGGTGTTGCAGATCATTGTCCATTTGGCCCAAGAGTAGAGGAAAGAAATGTCCTGTCTCCCTTTTGTTGGTTACTTCTGCTAACACATTTAAAACTAAGGACTGAGGGTAGCCTCTTGCAATAAACATGTCAGTAAGGTTATTGCATTCAGCGATAAAATCAACTGGGTCGCTGACCATACGGGCTGCTCTAACCATCTGCCCTTTAATAACTGATTTCTTTTGGTGATAAGGGTTATTGCTTGAAAAATGTAGAAAAGCATTAGAATATGTTGGTTTCCTGAATATTCTACTTTTTAGCTTTTGGTTACGTGTGTCCTTAGTTAATAATATGTCAAGATAGTTAATCTCTGAGTCATCAAATTTATATGTAAATTCTAAAAAGTCTGTCAATTTAGTGATGTTTTCAATAAATGTCGAAATCAACTCTCTGTCGCCCTCCCAAATTCAAAAAATGTCATCCTGGTAACGAGTGTACCAGGAGACATATTTAGAAAAAAGTTCTTCTTTGAATAAATAACTAGACTCCCAATGGGCAAGTACCGCATTGGCAAAGGATCCGCCACAGGGCGAGCCCATAGCGACGCCCGAGGTTTGCAGGTAAAACATACCCTCAAATGTGAAAAAATTGTTAGATAAAACTATTTCTAAAAGAGTCTCAATCAAGTTCGTGGTGTCATGATCGACATTTTTTATCTGCATAAACTCCCTTACCCAGGCTAAACCGATATTTTGTGGGATGACAGTATATAGGTCTTTAATATCAACAGTGAGGAACAACATACGATCGTTGTATGTAAGAGTGTTGATATTTTTAAGGAAAGACCATGAATCTTTGCAAATGTGAGATTCAGAACTAATCAAAGGTTTCAAAATACTGTCAACATACTTTGCACATGCCTGGGTGATAGACCCTCTACCATCTATGATAGGTCTAAAGGGAGGCGAGGTGAGTCTTTTGTGTGGTTTCGGTGTTCCAAAGAATGCTGGAATTTTTGGAGCTGGCATAATCAAGAAATTAAGAATTTCAGTATCAATATACCCTTCCAAAAATAGGTCATTAAGCATGCTATTGATTTTTCTGTAAGCTCCATTTATTTCATTCAAGGATGAAATTTGATAGGCAGGCGAATCAAGATGTTCGGACAAATATTCTACGTATTTGTAATGATCCATGAAGGCTAGCCCCCCACCCTTATCAGGTTTCATAACTCTAATTTGACAATCCTTAATTAGCTGAATAAAATCTTTCTCTAAAAGGGTGATGTTGGAAAGATTTTTCTGTTTACTGTACATAGTTTGATTCCTAATAGCCCACATGTCCATTTCGCACATTTTTTCAAATGTTTGCAAAGTGGAATGTAAGGGTGGGTTATACGAGCTAGCTACTCTAAGTAGGCTAAAAGCGGATGAATTGTTGCCCATTAGGTGATTTAAATTAAGTTTGCGTGTAAAAACCTTTAGGTCAATGATAAGCCTGCCTATGTCCATGCTACGACCTGGCACAAAAGAAAAATCTTTAGCTAAAAAGCCAATAATGTCCTGTGTTATATTCAAAGAAGTATAGTTGTACACAGTGAAGTTAGTCTTCAGTTTGTTTTCGTTTGGTCTACATTAAACTAAAGTCCAATCTGCTTGAGTTAGTGGCTGGATGTAAAAGATCCCATGGTACCTATCAAAAAGACTAGGGGTGTTTTATTACAAAGTAAAATAACAATAAATACATTTTTTAATGTAGAAATCTAGAAACAAAAAGACAATCAAGCAACAAGGAATATACAAGTTATAGAAAGTAGGAGAAAAAAAAAGAAATAAACTAACAAAATCATCCAGCCCACTCTTTTAACAATGACTAGTGCTTAATTGTTGGAAGAACATCCCTAACATCCTAATGTGCATTATATATCAGATAGTCAGTTCTCCCTTTCCAGATACACCATACAACAGTAAGATATAATCTGTACAATTAATCAACAGATCCAACAGTAGAGGAAAATGGACAAACTATTGAGCAGTCATATCAACAGAAGCCAACTCTGGAGTATGTAATGTACTGGCACCCACTGGCGAGAAGTTATGAAGTTTCCTAAAATCTAAAAAAGTCACATTAGAAAGGAAACACAGAGGGTCTGAAAGAACTTTATATATGTATACATAAATATAAATATATATATATATATATATATATATATATATATATATATATATATATATATTACCCTTAACTGGGAGCTTTCCTAATAATAATCTCCATAACAAAGTAGACCATTCTTTCACAGCAAAAATCTCCTTTGATGTAACAAAATAGAACATCTAATAGGCAAGCGGGTATCTTTCCATTGGTCAATAATAAAAACACTATAGAACTCATGTGACATACATACATAGGAGCCCTTCATTTCCCATTCATGTTCTAAGAACAAAATCCTGACACCAACCCTTACAATAGTTATAACCCTCACTATTACAGCATACATAAACTCCTGCCATCACATTAGTAACCCAAATTCTCAAACTAGTTCCTCCACCTACCCATTCCCCACACAAGAAAAAACAGCCTTGCTATTAATATTACCATTAATTTGCAACCCCTCAAATTTCAATCCTGCCTCCTTCACAGTACCTTGTCAAATATTACACATCCACATTTCCACAAAATACAACACATTTATTGCAAAATACCTAACGATTATCACTCAAATAGCATCCAAAATCATACTCAACGGTGACATACACCCAAACCCTGGTCCTACAACCAACTACAACCCCCTCCCCCGCAACCAGATAAATAACATTCTAACCCCCTCAGGAAACCCAATGGCCTCCTCATACTTAAGATAAATATAAGAAGCATACTGAATAAAATATTAGAACTGCATGCAACCCTGGCCCTTTACTCCCCTGACATAGTTCTTCTCACAGAGACCTGGTTAAAACCACATATCAATAACAGTGAATTTACACCCCCCAGGTATAACATTTTCAGACAAGACAAGACATCCAAAAGAGGTGGAGGTATTGCGCTACTCTTTAAAAACAGCCTGACTATTGATATGTTAGTCAACGATCAACCAAAGTTCAATAATGCCAAAACCATATTCACCAAGTTAACAATTGATTAAAAAAAAACTACATTTAATTGGCACCTATATACCCCCCAGCAACAACAATAATACAGCTGAATCAATTCTGGATTGGGCTTCCCAAAACCTTCTCCAAGAAACAATATTATTGGGAGACCTAAATATTGACTGGTCCTCCTGTGACTCACTCCACCCCTCCAATCACATTAACTTACATGGTTTCACTTAATTAAGGAAAACTACAACCCGTGTGGATAAAGCTTCTAAAAAGGAGTCCATCCTAGATTGCATCCTCACTAACCGGCCATTTAAACCCTGTCTCTCTGGCTTCCTTCCTGACACTATCAGAGACCACCTACCCACGTTTGTAATAAAACACCAAATGAACCCCATAAAATCCACCACCCTCCAACAAATACTTTATACAAAAAATTTCAAAACCCAAGACTTTATATCTGCACTAAATCAATGCAATTGGAGACAACTCTCATTTCTCTCCCTGGATAGTGCTGTTAACTACTTCAACAACACCTTCCTTAACATTCTAAATCACCTCACTCCTATCAGAACTGTTAGAACTAAATCCATCTATACCCCCTAGCTTATCAAAGATACCCGATTGCTACTAAAAGACAGAGATTAAGCATGAGACGTATGGCGTCAAAATAAAACCCCAACAAATAGGCATTCCTGGAACTAAGGAACAAAGCCAAAAAACAAATTAGGTTAGACAAAAAAAACACTATACAAACATCCAATCTAGACACAAAGAACCCCACAAAAGCTCTGGGCTGCCATTAATAAAATCCTGCACCCAGGAAAGAGCAGTACTCCATCCCCAAATATAGACAGCACCTCCAATAATATTGCAACCCAATTCAATGAATACTTCACCAAATCCATTCTAGCCCTCACCAATAATACTTCTCCAACTTCAGATCCAATCCTTCCATCCTCCACTATTAGCCAAAATGGCTTCTCCTTACAACCTTGTCCCTGCTAGCATAATATATAAACATCTGAATAAACTTAAACCCACAGCTCTGGCTGTTATTAACTTACCTGCAGAATACCTCAAGATCACAGTCAAAGCCATCTCATATCCCATTTCCATGCTAATCAATCACTCGCTATCAGAACAACGCACCCCTTCTCTCTGGAAAATTTCACATATAATACCACTTCACAAAGGCAGTAACTCAGTGGAACTATCTAATTAATTACGATCTAATTGCCAGTCTATCTTCCCTGTCAAAAATCCTTGAAAAATGTATACATTCCCAAATAATGAACTATCTCCTTACCAACAGTCTGCTGACCAACACACAACATCGATTCTGTCCCAATCACAGTTCTACCACAGCCCTTATCAACTTTACCAACAGTGTGAATCAACATCGCAACAATGGCAACCTTGTCTCCACTGTCTTCCTTGATATCTCCAAGTCCTTCGATACAGTCTCTCACACCAAACTCCTAACTGCACTCTCCGATCTTAATCTTAGCCACTCCACTCTTGCCTAGATTCAGGACTATCTAGCTAACCACCATCAAGCAGTCAAATGGCAAAATTTCTTTTCCACCTGCTTATCTGTTACCCTAGGGGTCTCCCAAGTATCCATCCTCAGCCCACTTCTCTTCAATATCTTTACCAACCAACTTCTCAAAGCCACCCAGCACATCACCATTGTCCAGTATGCTGATGACTCCACCCTAATCTGTTCTGCCCCATCACTCCCTGAACTCCAAAAATTAACTTTTTGCTGGTGTTGAAACCTGGTTAACCAACTCTCAACTAGTACTTAACCCCCAAAAAATCCTAGCTAAAGATCTCATCCCATAAGAGCCCTAAACCCCATAGCTCCAGTCACAATATACTCAGCTAACAACACCCCTATCATACCTGTCCAACATACCAAACTGCTAGGAGTTACCATAGATCACAACATGAAATTTGATATGCATATCACACAGACAATAAAAAAAAGTCCACAAAAAACTCAGAACCCTATATCGATGCAAAAAATACCTCACCAACAAAAATAAAGCTACCATCGCTAGAACCCACCTAATCTCCAATCTGCTCTATACCTCCACCATACTCATGAACCTAAACAAAGCAGACTTAAAGAAACTAAACAGCTGCTACAATAAAATAGCTAACTTTGCAACTGACATCCTCCAGTACACATCACTGCCTAGCAATTAAGTAATTATCTTGGCTAGAATTACCTAACCTACTCACATTAAACCAACTTACAATGGCGCACCAAATCCTATATAAGCCTGACAAAGTACCTGCACTACAGTGCCTTCTTAACATCTGTTCTAACCAACACCAACTAAGATCCACCAACAAAGCATTGCTCAGTATTACCAAAAGCAAAAATAGCATTGGGGACTCCCTCTATTCTACATATGCTGCAAAAACATGGGATTCTATCCCCTTGAGATTAGGTCCATTGAAAACCACAATAACTTCAAAAAGCTCATCCGTTTACATTTAAACAGATCCTGGTTATACAACTGTTCAGACCCTGGTTAGCCTTCCACAGTGGTACATATTCATATAGTATACAGGTACATATGTTGAATTCATTGTGCTAACTTACAACAGATACTTTCTGTATTCAAAGGTTCAAACAATTTCTGTTGTATTTTCTTAACTATTGTATGACTGTAACCATTTGGTATGTCCAGCGACTGCACTGTATCGTTTTCACGAGTTGTCTTGTATTGTATAGTTTTCTGTGTTTATTTTCCTATGTTAGCATACAACAGCTGCTCGACTTCTTTTGTACTTTACTTTTTTAACTTGTGTCATTGCACAAACCTTTGTGGAGCTTTTCTCCCCGGACCTCCACTGAAAAATGGGTTTCATACCCAGTCAGACTCTCCCACTCTTACAAATGTAAAATAAATAAATAAAATAAATACATAAATAAATAAGAAATTTGTACCACAAATATATCAGCATTCCTATATTTCCAGTGTCGACTTTCCTTAATCTAAGCATATCCACTAAACTGTATATCAAAAATCTAATAAGTTTTCCCAATATATTTCACCAAGACCAAAAATGTACATATTTAGAAACAAAGATCCCAAAAAAGAATGTGATTCAAAAACCCCTAAACATAAATGATAATAATATGAATGTATTATAACATAAAACATAATACACATAAATATAGGATAAAATAGGATTAATTAATCCCAATCTTCTATCCGATTTTTTGCCATATAAAACACCACATTTAATTTGGTTTAAACGTGACTCCCAAATAAAATGGAAAAATGTCTAATAAAAAATTGTCTAAATTAGCAGGTGAAACATATACATAT
>NC_056744.1:1514568709-1514631209 GCF_019279795.1 Protopterus annectens | reverse complement strand
TTTAAAACACAAGTTCATTTCCCATACTCAACCTAACCACACAAAGTACATTTTCTGTTCATGCAATTATATAACAAATGACCAAAATTCCTACAATTAAAGAAAGACTTTGGTGTTCAAATATATATATATATATATATATATATATATATATATATATATATATATGGATTCCTATTACAAGAACGAAAGTTCACTACTTTGAACTTGTAATAGGAAGCCTCACTTAACGAAAGTGAACTTTTGCGTAAGTGCACTTCACCGAAAACACCGCAGCACAGTGGAGGACATAAAAAACAAGCTATGTCCTCCACTATGGTGTGATAGTCACGGGCCTTAGGGTTAGGGCACAGGTCATGGTAAGGGGATAGCCCTACAGGCTATCCCCTTACTATGACCCGTGCCCTAACCCTAAGGTCCGTGAGTACTGCTCGGAAGTTCAGTACAACACCTGTTCGTTGTACTGAACTTCGCGTAAGTGCACTTTCGATTAAGTGTACTTTCGCTGCAGTGAGCATTCCATGCACTATTTCGAATTAGTGAAAATTCGATCTAGTGTATGGAACCCAGATATATATATATATATATATATATATATATATATATATATATATATATGTTAGAAGAAATGTCCCAAGGCAAAATGCGAGCAAACTCCAAAATAGTTATCTCAAACAACAAATACCAAATGTACGGAGACAGGCGCAAAAGTAAAAAAAATCCAAAAGTATGTTTATTGTGTAAGCACTTTCGTAATCAAGTTACTTCTTCAGACACATGATGAAATCACAACAAAAAAACAAACACTCCATTTATACCATAAATGAATTAATTAGATAATTTTTCCTCCAAAATTTTTAAAGATACAAACAGTAGTATCAGTTCAACATTTGTAGTATAACTCACACTATTATGTCCCTTAATAAATCAAATTCTACATATATTAATCAAAACAATAAAAATGTATATAAAAAATATTATAAAAAATATAATAGACTATTTCTTGATCTTTCTATTCCTTAAAACAGGTTTTAGGGGCACTGAGTCATTAAGTCCATATCCCCTGTGAGCCCCAAGTCTGCAAATACACCTTAGTTCTGCTAGCTCTGTACTATTAATCACATCACCTAATCTCTCATTATCAACTAAAACTTGAAGTACTTGGAATAGAAAAGTGTGTTCTATACCCACAGACAAGGTGTGTTTGGCCAATGTACTGTAATCTTCCCCACTGCTAATATAAACAATGCTCAGCAAGTGTTTCACCTTCATGTAGTCTGTTCTAAAGGTAAACCCAAATTCCCATCTTCCACTCAATATGTATCTATTATCCATCACAGAATGATGATAACATATAGTAGCACATAAATCAGTAAATAAAAGAAAAATATCACCAGTATCAATGTCCACAGAAAGTGATTGGACAAAAACTTTAAATTTAGTATTAAAGTTCTGAGTTTGAAATATAATATTATTCCAAGGAAAATCCTGTTGTTTTGCTGTTACAATCACTAAAAAGGAATGAACAACTTCCAATGTCTCTGACATCAAATCAGCCAATGTCTCAGTTCCCCAGATGAATAAAAGCACAAACACTAGCCTTAGTTAAATCAGCAGGAGCCTATAAAGAGTCATGCACAAAATACCTATTTATAGACTGTCCATCCTTAGTAGATATCTGAATAACAGGATAGCGAGCTAGAATCATGCTGCAACCTAGAATCCTTAACAGTGCATGGAGAAGAAGCAGTTCCCAAAGAAACAGTACAAGCAGCAGCTGCATAAGACTTCTGATTAGCAGCCGCATTTGAAGTAGATAAAGCTGTTACCTGTTGAACACTACCAGAAGAAGCAATATTCCCAGAAGAAACACAACAATCCACAACTTCAGTCCGGGGAAGAGCCACATTGCTGACTGTTCAAGCTCAAAATACATCCAAGCCAGCACATAATTAAAAAACTCACCATCATATAGAACAATAATTTTAAGTGTATCCTCCACTGCAGTCGAGTTTATTGTTGTCTAGGGCCTCTGCAATGATATGAGTGAAAGAGAGGAGGGCAGTGGTGGTGCTGTGGTGAGGATGAAATCCATGTTGGGTAGGGGTAAGTAAGTGTTGTGTGAGGAGGTGATTGAGAACCTGTGACTGAATACATTTTTCTGATATCTTGGAGAGGGGGGAGGACAGAATGGCAATGGGTCGGTAGTTTGAAGGGTCAGTGGAGTTTCCACCTTTATGAAGAGGGATAGTGAAGAAAGATTTCCAAAGGGTGGGGACAGTTGATTCCAGAATAGATCAATCAATTAGTATAGATATAGGATAGGCAATTGAGTCAGCAGCAAGTTTGAGGAATGTAGGAGAGAGATTGTCAGTGGAAGGAGAGCAAGGTTTTAGATTGAGTAGTAGAGATTTGATGTAAGTAATGGGAACTGGCTCAAAAGGAAACTAAGTTGTGTTAGTGGGACTTGGAGGGGTGAAGTAGAGTTTGGCTTAGAGGTTACCAGATTTTGAATGGAAGAGATAAAGTGTTTATTCAGGAGGTAGCTGTTTCCTGAGAGGAAGAGTTAGGGTATGGGGAGGGATTAAGGGCTCTCCAGGATAGATGATGTTGTTGAGAGTTGACCAAAATATAAAGTTTCTAAAGGTATATTCACCAGAAATAAAATAAAAATAAATAAAATATGAGCAGAAGTAAGTTTACAAAAGGACACTGGCCTCAAGCTACACAAGTAGATTTACTTGAAGCAAACCCAGTGCTGTATGGTTAAAATAAGCTACAATAGATAGGGGATTTGGAGGGGGAGAGAGAGGTATTACTAGCAGCTAAAAGCAGGGCAAAAAATAAAAAAAAAAATAATATGTAAGAGTCTGAAGACAGTAAAATAGGGCAGGTGCACTAAGAAAGGCAGTTATGAGTGAGGCTAGAAATGAATTCAGGGAAGGGTAAAGTACAGAACAGGAGAATATACACAAAAACAGTATGAGGATATTGGGTAACCAAAGAGAAAGGATAGGAGCTGCTGGCATCTGCTTTTCATGGTGACTAGCAAAAAAAACCACTGTAAATGCTTGTGCTTATAAAGTCTAGCATTAATTAAAAAATTAGCTTATGTAGTAGTTATTTACTGGGACAGATACTTCAGTGGTATTTTTTAAGCTTAAAATGGTGGCTTCTGGACCGATGGTTAGAGTTGCAGGGTATCTGTTAAGGTCCTCAAACCTGTGTTGCCTGTATTATGACCAGGAGAAAACCGCAGGGAAAAATCCACTAGTGCTATAAAAACAAAGGAGGGGTATTAGTTATGAGCAAGTCATTCAGGAAAAGAGCGAGAGACAAAAATACCATGGGTAGAGAGAAAAAAAGTAATACAGGTAGGCAGAGGCAATTTACCTAGCATTAATTTCCATTGTATGAGTGCCTTACACATGTATATGTATATGTCTGCATGTACAGACATATTTACACAGAGCAGGTCATTTTGATGAAGAGGCAACAGAACTGTGCTCATTTTAACTAAGTGTAGGAGCATGCCAGTGGGACTCTCAGTACTTACAAGGTGCCTCCAGGCCATTCCCACCTGTACGCCAGACTGGGATTTTGTGTGTCATAAACATTGACAGCTGCACTGGTTTCTGTAGTACTGCACTTCCCCTCAAATTATCCACAGCAGTCCCCAGCTGTCTGCTGTACATAATATGTGACTGAAGTTCATAATGTTACTCCACACACAGACTGATAGTCTGCATACCTCTCAACTGTACAGATTTTTGCAGAATGTCCAGAATTTTGCCTCATATTTCTGGTCTGTTCCTCATACATTTGTAGTGGTCTGGTAAATTATTGTATATTGAAGTCACTGAATAATACTAACTACAGACAAACATTTGAGTGTTGGACTTTATATCCTTCAGATATTTTGCAATAATGCAACTCGATTTTATAGTAGCAACTTTCTAGGTTAATCAGAACAACCCGTACTGTCTGTCTCTATTTTTGGGCCTTTGTCCCCCCATTCTTTCTGGCTTTGTCCAAATTTCTTGCACTAACAGATTGAGAGGTATGACAGTTTGTGGAAACACCAGCATACTAATACCTCACATGCAAAAACTGTGCATACTTCCAGATTTGGACCATCAACACCATTGCTCATGATAACATCCTTAGCCCACTGAACCACACAGGCTGCCAGACAGAGATGTGTCCATCACACAATCAACAGTATACATATGTACGTTGTTATCCCTGTGTTACGTGAGACATACACTGTGTGATCGGGTTCTATGTCACAGCCCTGAGATTGCCTGGTCTGCTGATACACCATTGCTGACTTACTGTTACAGCAGTTGTATGGAAACACTGATGTGTTGGGGTGGGGGAAGAACAGCAGATGATCTGCTGGCATAGACAGTAGTGCAAATATCATGTGACCCCACTGTTTTATACCACCCTTGACTGCTGTAATGAATATTCCAACCATGAGACCTAGTGAATATTATGGAACACATACTATTTGATTGGATATCTGTAGTCCCACATGGATGTTACATCTCTCCAAATAGCCCACTATATTCCCTTGCATACACGCAACAGGTCCATAAATACGATACCATACTACAGTACTCCTTTCAAGTGGTGTGTAGGTGAGTGACTTACCTTGCTAATGCAGCAGCAGTTGACAGACTTATAGTTCAGGGCTGACTCTGTCTGATGCATGCAGGGCACAGCCAATACATGGTTAAGTACAGATTGTGTGGGTTGCCTGGCATCATGTTTAATATATGTATGTGAGTTGGAGTAAGATGTCAGTCCCTTGGGCCCTAGGTTGTCAGTGCATGTGCTATGCGTTGTCTCTCAGCCAAAGCCAGGGCATACTGGGCACACCTATGTCTGCCTACAGGAACATCATCAGGGGACTCCTCCTCTGAGTCCTCCTGTGAGTGTGGCTGTGGTGACTTAGACACTGGTGGTGGGCTGTGTATGCCTTCCCTTTGCAGATCCTCCTGTAGCTGTTTCTGTAGGATCATACTGTATAGCATGGCACACATTCCATTTTACTCTTTTTAATATTAAGGTTTCTTGCCTGTCATAGAAGTATAGCTGGTTTGATATTGATATTAATGTTTGCCTGACTTAGAAGTATAGCTGGTTTGATATTAATATTAATGTTTGATATTAATGTTAATGTTTGCCTGACTTAGAAGTGTAGCTGGTTTGATATTAATATTAATGCTTGCCTGACATAGAAGTATAGCTGGTTTGATATTAATATTAATGCTTGCCTGACATAGAAGTATAGCTGGCTTGATATTACTATTAGTGCTTGCCTGACACAGAAGAATAGCTGGTTTGATATTAATATTAATGCTTGCCTGAAATAGAAGTATAGCTGGTTTGATATTACTGTTAATGCTTGCCTGATACAGAAGTATAAGAGTGTACTGTCTAATAAAACTTTGTTCATTGTAGTGAAAATTCTTTGTCTTGATCATTTCTATACTGCTAAGAAATAGTGTTTAGGCCATACATTTACTTGGCATAGTTGGCAGGATTCTAAATGTTTAATAGAAAGAATAAGGGTATTGCTACGGCGAATGTAGAAATTACGGGATGGAAAACTGCTCCCTATGAAATGCTGGCCACTGAGTGGTCTCATGGGGTAAGATTAAGTGAAAATTGGAAAGCATGTTTAAAAGATGCAGAGCCAGAAGCTGTAGTCATGTTTGCAAAAGGGTAACAAACTAATTACTGATTCAGAAGTACAAGTTGCAGGGACAGTTCATTATCTTAAAGTTAAAAGCAAAGCATCATCAATGGATAAAAGAACTGCAGGAAGTATGCCAAGAAATAGCCAAACAGCAATGAAAGGAACTGATTGGACTATTGGTCCCAAGAGTGAGGAATGTAAACTAAAAGATTTGCTAAAATGTAATAACAGAAATAGAGTTGTGGTAAACCAGACAAGGTAGATGTTCCAAACTTAAAAGTAAAGACAGTTCCAAAAAAGTGTATGTATACAACAGGCAGGATCAAAACTAGTAGGGGACAGTGAAAGCAATATCACAATAGCTAGGAAATGCTACATTTGCAGTACAAAAGCGTATAAATGGCTTCCTATGGAATGTGAAGGAACCTGTTATGTAGGGTATGTAATACTATTAATGAGATTAACTAAAGAATTACCTGAAAGTAAACTAAGAAATGTCAGGAGAAAGAGAATTAGGAAACAGTATTGGTACATTAAATCAATCATAGATCTATAGTCTTGACATAAATGCAGCAGAAACAAAAGGGTCTTTATGCTCTAATCAACAAGGAGTGCTGTACTTACATTCCAGACAAGACAGAATCCATACAGAAACATTTAAGTAGAATACAACTGGTGTCTGTAAAGGCTAGAACAACACCCAACAGTGACTGCAGTGATTGGTTAAATGGGTTATTTTTGGGATGGTAGAAAACTATTATCACAGTTTTAATTGTTATAGCAGCCATTATCTTGTTGATTATAACATGCACAAATGTTAAACTGTTAAAAAGATTGTTAGTCAGGTAACTGTTGTAACTAATGTAAGTGGTAAAGAAAGTAACATAATCAATAGAAACATGATTTTTCTGTAAGTTTCAAAGTTTAATTTAAATTCCAATTCAATGTGTTTTGGTTTTCAAAATAAAAAGAAGGAATTGATAGAATTATATAAAGTAAATCTGTTTTTTCCCTCATAGAAATGGCATGTATGTGATTTGGTAAAATTGCTTTTCCCATATTAACAGCATGTATTGCGAAGCTACTGCCTCTCATATTGACAATGTGCTATTTTTAAGAATGGCATAAAAATACAGAGCCTGCAACAAGAATGTGCTTGCAT
The DNA here is from genome assembly GCF_019279795.1 of Protopterus annectens. Classification (NCBI taxonomy): domain Eukaryota; kingdom Metazoa; phylum Chordata; order Ceratodontiformes; family Protopteridae; genus Protopterus; species Protopterus annectens. The sequence goes on along the minus strand of NC_056744.1, from coordinate 1,514,624,340 downwards.
GACATATTGTAAAACAAAAAAGTATTGTTAATTGTCCTTCACAGTAACAAAGGTTTGGTAATCATAATAATAGTATGGTATATTTTAGAATGTGATGCATTGGCTTAACAGAATAATATTTTTATACAAATGGCATTAACAATAGAGGCTTGTTGAGATATCTAAATAGTTGAATGTACACAGATATTCAAGCTAAAGGGAAATGGCTAACACAACAGAAAAAAGTTACAACTATCTTATCAATGAAAGAACATTTCAGCATGCTGAGAACTGGCTTTCTCTGGATGAGCATGGTTAACACAGAAGATACATCCGTACAGTCTCTCTGTGTGACCTGTGTGCATGCCTCTTGTTAATTCAATTTAAGTTATAGCCTACAGACTGATCACCAGTTAGCCATTTCAGAAAATGGTAAGCCTATTTCTGAAATAACATGGATACCAAGAAGGACATAAGTGCTAGATACACACATTCTGTGGCCATAGACTTAAACCAGACTCCTGATAAAGTTTTGACATTATTACATTAGTAGTATAAACAAGCCAGTAGTGATGTTAAATGTAATACAGCATTGTTAGGTATAAATACAAGTGAGAAGGTTTATATGTGTAAATGCATTCATTGTTTTGATCAGTATGTACAAAAGTATAAAAGTCCAATTGAACTGTGGAGACAGATATCCTTGTTTTTGTTTAAAACTATGTTAAATCATGCTAAAAGTTTACAGGTTGCAGAGACAAAGTGTTTCAGACCTACTGCTCGCAGTGGGATGTTTTTAACTGAGATAAGAAATTATCAACAGAGCTTAAAGAAAAACACATGCCAATGTTAAGTTTTAAGAATGATACAGGGGCTGATGTGATTTATACCACAAGCTTCATATAACATTTTCTCAAAGTGCCTGCTGCATGAATTAGAAACTGAAATATGTAGCTGTGGAAGTAAATTTACATGCATTGGTAAATTTCTAGTCATGTCTGAGTGGAAGGGGCACTTGTCTGAATTTTGGGTTTATGTGATAGTTGGTTCATACATAAATAATCTGATAAGCAGAGATGTGCCATATAAGATGGTCATAATTGCTAGAATAAATTAAGTATAATTGATGAACTGTTTGAAGAAGTTGGCATGTTTGATTATGAGCCTGTAAATATTAATCTAGAACTGAAGCCTGTTCAATATGTCTTGACCACACCCAGGAGAGTGTAATTTCCTTTGCTGTCTACAGTAGAGGCAGATCTTAAACAAATGCAGAGTCTTGGTGTTATTGAAAGTATAACTGATCCAACTAAGCGGTGTGCTCCTATGGTATCAGTGATCGAAAAGAATTCTTGAGTACAAATATGTGTTAACATAAAAAATCTCAGTAATGCGGTTGTAAGACAGAGGTTCATTCTACCTACATTACAATGAAGAATTTAATTTTATGAAGAAGTTATGTTTTAGAAAGTCATATTTAAATAGGAAAGCTATTTGATATAACTTCAGAATTTGAGATCTTTCATTGTAAAATGACTGATTTTACTCAGTGGGATAGATGGCATTGTTATTGTTATGGATGATATCCTGGTTTTTGGTCCAGATAAAAATGATGCATAATTTAAGGTTAGAGGCAGTGTTACAAACTATTAAAAAGTCTAGTTTAAATTTAAATCTAGACTAATGCTGTTTTAGAAAAAGAGAGCCAAGTGCTAATGGAATCAGACCAGATGTAAGCAAGGTCAAAGCAATAGCTAAATTGGAATATCCATCTTGTGTGACTGAGCTAAGGCAAGCCCTAGGCATTATTTACTATTTGGGTAGCATTGTACCATACCTTTGATAGTGATTCATCCTTTAACAGACTTGTTAAAGAATGATGCACCCTGGCTGTTGGGACATGCTCGAGCCTAAGCATTCATCAGTGTAATGTCAAGAGCAACTGCAGGGTTAGCATATTATGATTTCAATAAAAATACATTAGTGCGTGCATATGCTGGTAGCTACAGCCTAGGTACAATTTTATGGCAAATGCATGAAAAGTTGTGAAGTTCTGTGGTCTATTACACCAAAATTCTAATCAATCGTTATCATCAACCTCCATTTTCCCATTTTCCACATAGGGTTAGGGTATCATGCCAACTGTCACCATCTCTCTCAGTTTAGTGACAATCCTACCTTCATTGATAGTCATGCCACATTGTCACAGGTTTCTCTCACACAATCCATCCATCTCTTTGCTGGATGATCTTGCTTCCTCTTGCCACTTCCTGTCTGCCCCAAATCTTCTTCACCAGATTGTCTTCTGCTTTTCTGCACATGAGCCTGAACCACTGTAATCTGTTCTCTTTCACATTTTCTGTAATTGGAGCTACTTTGGCTTCTTCTTTTATTTCCTCATTTCTTTGTCTGTCCCACAGTGTGCATCTTACCACCCATCTCAGCCACTCTATCTCCATCTAATTAAAAAACACTATCAAGGTGCAAAGAACTGGACCAGAAAATGTTTTAGTATAGTTTCTTTTAATATCCGCTTTTTTAAAACTTCATCAGAGCAAATAACAGTGTTTTTTATTTTGTTTGGTTTACATTGTAACTTCTGGAGCCTTAGAAATGTGTTTCTTTTCTTTTTGTCACTTCATATCCATCACCTTTTCTTTCCTCAACTGCCCTGCCTTTACTGCCCAGGTTTCTGTACCATACAGTAGCACTGGTCATACCACTGTTTTATACAACTTACTTTTCAGCTTCTTTGGCATTCTTCTATCACATACTATGCCTGACACTCTGTGCCAGTTGGCTGTAGCCCCTCTGATTCTAGCTTTGACCTCCTCATTCAGTCTTTGCTTCTCCCCACCACCACTCCCAGATACTTGAAGTTATTAAACTGTTCCAATGTTTTCCCTTCTCTCTCAATTCCCCAATTCTCAGCTTCTTCTGAACTCCACCGTTTGCTGTAATTTTAAATGTCTTATATGTATGTAGTTTCATACCATGTGCCTTTAATTTTGCATTCCATCCCCCTATCCTTTGCTGATGTTCTTGCTCAGAGTCGGTCTGTAATATCACATTTTCTGCAGACAGTAACTTTGCTGATCTCTCCCCCTGTGACCTGTTTGCTAATGTAGTCCATCACCAATATAAACAGCAGTGGGCTCATAGCTGAACCCTGGTGCACATCCACTCCCACTGGGGACCCCTCTGTGATATTGAAGACTATTTGAACTTGGGTCATTGGGTCCTTGTATACAGCACTTTCTCCAAGTCTAGGAATGCCCAGTTGGACTGTTTCCTCATCTCTAGGTTCTTTTTAGCTATCCGTCTCACTGCAAACATCAGGTCAGTTATGCTGCATCCTGATCTGAATCTGAACTGCTCATCTTCCATCTTACTTTCTGGTACTGTATGTATTCATTTATCCATCACCCTCTCCAGAACTTTTATGGAATGTGACAGGAGTTTAATACCTCTATACTGCCCACAATTGTGAATGTCCCCTTTCTTCTTGAACACTGACACTAATATGCTTATTCTCCAGTCATCTGTGATACGCCTTTCTCTCTAGACTGCTATAAGTACCCTCAGGAGTTATTTCTCCCCGTTGCACACAGGATTTTTATCAGATCTGCTGGGACCTCAACTGAGCCTGCTGCTTTCCCTGATTTAATTTTCTTTAATATGTTCTTATTTCTTCTATGGAAAGCTCCTCCTCTTCTCTCATTGTAGCCTGTGTCTGGGGCAGAAGGCATCTGTGTAATTTTCTTTCTTCAGAAGCTGCTGGAAGTACTACTTCCATCTGCCTTTGATGTGCTGTGGACTGGTGAGCTGGTTGTTGCTGGAATCCCTTATGAATGGTATCTGACTGTCCATTAAGGAAAAGGCACTGGGATAAAATCAGTGATCACAAAGTCTTTTCCTTGTAATCTGATAAAATTTCTTTATGCCATCTACTGAATTACTTTCTAGAAGCTGGTAGAGTGTCTCTGATGCCTTGTTCTTTGCTATTGCAACTCCTTGTTTTTAGCTTCATTGTTTGCCAACCAGTATCCCTTCCTAACCTGTTTCGCCTTTTCTGTCTCCCACTTTTTCCTGCACTCCTTCTTTCTTTTGATGACTTTCTGGACTTCTACATTCCACCACCACCAGCTTTCCTTATCTACCTTTTTTTCATACCTGGTTCGGCCACATATCTGTTCTGTAGTCCTCACACATGCTGTTGTTTTTTTGAGGTGCTGCCATTCTTCTTCACCTCTACCTATTTCCTCCTATTCTTGGAGTGCTAGTGCCTTAATTAATTCCTTGAACTGTGAATCCTTCTCTCCATTCAACTTCCAGGTCTTCAGCCTGGTTTCTTTTGACCTTAAAGCCTTATCTGACTACTGTTAGCAACTGATTGTGGCAATTAGTGGTTTATGCTTTGGGCTGACTGTTTCACTGGGGATGACTTTGCAATCACTGACTCTACCCCAGTTCCTTTCCTTACTGTGAGGAAGTCTACCTGAATTGCACATTGTTGGCCACTCTTGTATGTAATCTTGTGAATGTCTCTCTTTCTGAACCATATGTTGACTACAATCAAGCCTTTTGCCAGACAGAAAACTATACTGAACTCTCCTTCTTTATTTCTGTTGTCTACCCATGTGGACCCATGCAGTCATTTTATACTGTTCTGTTTGTCCTGATATGCTCAGCTCATTCAAGTCACCCATAATGAATGCCAACTCATGTTGTCCTGCTTTATCTAGTAGGTCCTCCAACTGCTGCCTGATTGCATTGTTTTCCTCACTGTCACAGCCCTGCTGTGGGGCACAGTCTGAGATTATGAATACTGCCCTACCATTAGGCTGAAGTCTGATTGCCATGCATCTGCCACTAATTCTGATGACTTTCCTAACTGCCTTCTGAAGTCTCACTTTCACCACAATTTCTACACCATTTCTAGTCTGTCCTCCTTGTGAGTAGTGGACTCTGGATCTGAAGCCAAGTGCCTTTGCTGCACTGTCCTTCCATCTTGTCTCGTGGATATGCAGGATGTCCAACCTCCACCTTACCATCATGCCATCCACTTCCAAGCTGCATTTTGTCAGTAAACCTACCTCCTACTATACATAGTTCATGTTTAGCAGGTTGATTGGTTTAAGTGCAGCTTTTACTATCCCAGGTAACCCAAGCTGAACAACTGGACACTGGCTGGTGAGTAGCTTACTGTTCCAGGGATACTGGGAATCTTTTATACCTACTTATCACCGGCAAATAACCATGCCCATTTGGCCACATTAGCCAACATGATCCAGTCACCTATAACCATATTTGTACATCACTGAGTGGCTAACTAGCCCTGCCATGGCACACAGTATGTGATCCGTGTTCTCCTTTTATGAGGAGATTGCTCAAGGTGGTTGGTCTATACAGCTTTCCCCTATAAGGCAACATGTAGATTCTGTGCTGCAGCCTACAGGTCCATTTCTTTTGTGAGATTGAGATGGAAACACAGTATGTTTTTTGTTGATGAGAGGAACCCCACAGATACACAGGGAGAATATGCAAACTCCAAAGCATTCCTTAATCATTACGTCAACCGGTCAATTAAAATGCCAAGTAGTGATGATCAGAAATACTCACAAATAGAAAAAAAAGAGTGCCTTGGAAGTGCATAGACATGTAAAAACATTCCCCAATACGCTATTAGAGCTCAAAAGCTTCCAGTTCTAGATTAACAACAATTAGTTCTTCTAATTAACTCATAAAATGTAAACAAAGTGTCTCTGAAGTACCAAACACTGTTAATGAGACTAAGAAGGTTAAACAACAGATCAATATACCTGCCTGAAAAACAGCTAGATGGTGCAGATGTGATATCCAGAAATCCTACACGTGACCAACTATTATCTGATAAACATCCTATATAGGACCAACTATTATCTGATAAACATCCTGTACATGACCAACTATTATCTGATAAACATCCTATACATGACCAACTATTATCTGATAAACATCCTATACATGACCAACTATTATCTGATAAACATTCTGTACATGACCCACAATTATCTGATAAAAATCCTGTACATGACCAACTATTATCTGATAAAAATCCTGTACATGACCAACTATTATCTGATAAACATCCTGTACATGACCAACTATTATCTGATAAAAATCCTGTACATGACCAACTATTACCTGATAAAAATCCTGTGCATGACCAACTCTTATCTGATAGAAATCCTGTACATGACCAACTCTTATCTGATAGAAATCCTGTACATGACCAACTGTTATCTGATAGAAATCCTGTACATGACCAACTGTTATCTGATAAACATCCTGTACATGACCAACTATTATCTGATAAAAATCCTGTACATGACCAACTATTATCTGATAAACATCCTATACATGACCAACTATTATCTGATAAACATCCTGTACATGACCAACTATTATCTGATAAAAATCCTGTACATGACCAACTATTATCTGATAAACATCCTGTACATGACCAACAATTATCTGATAAAAATCCTGTACATGACCAACTATTATCTGATAAAAATCCTGTACATGACCAACTATTATCTGATAAAAATCCTGTACATGACCAACTATTATCTGATAAACATCCTGTACATGACCAACTATTATCTGATAAACATCCTGTACATGACCAACTATTATCTGATAAACATCCTGTACATGACCAACTATTATCTGATAAAAATCCTGTACATGACCAACTATTATCTGATAAAAATCATGTACATGACCAACTATTATCTGATAAACATCCTGTACATGACCAACTATTATCTGATAAACATCCTGTACAGGACCCACTATTATCTGATAAACATCCTGTACATGACCCACTATTATCTGATAAAAATCCTGCACATGACCAACTATTATCTGATAAACATCCTGCACATGACCAACTATTATCTGATAAACATCCTGCACATGACCAACTATTATCTGATAAACATCCTGCACATGACCAACTATTATCTGATAAACATCCTGCACATGACCAACTATTATCTGATAAACATCCTGTACATGACCAACCATTATCTGATAAACATCCTGTACATGACCCACTACTATCTGATCAAAATCCTGTACATGACCAACTATTATCTGATAAACATCCTGCACATGACCAACTATTATCTGATAAACATCCTGCACATGACCAACTATTATCTGATAAACATCCTGCACATGACCAACTGTTATCTGATAAACATCCTGTACATGACCATCTATTATCTGATAAACATCCTGTACATGACCAACTATTATCTGATAAACATCCTGTACATGACCAACTATTATCTGATAAACATCCTGTACATGACCAACTATTATCTGATAAACATCCTGTACATGACCAACTATTATCTGATAAACATCCTTTACAGGACCAACTATTATCTGATAAAAATCCTGTACATGACCAACAATTATCTGATAAACATCCTGTATATGACCCACTATTATCTGATAAAAATCCTGTACATGACCAACTATTATCTGATAAACATCCTGTACATGACACACTATTATCTGATAAACATCCTGTACATGACCAACTATTATCTGATAAACATCCTGTACATGACCAACTATTATCTGATAAACATCCTGTACATGACCAACTATTATCTGATAAACATCCTGTACATGACCAACTATTATCTGATAAACATCCTGTACATGACCAACTATTATCTGATAAACATCCTGTACATGACCAACTATTATCTGATAAACATCCTGTACATGACCAACTATTATCTGATAAACATCCTGTACATGACCAACTATTATCTGATAAACATCCTGTACATGACCAACTATTATCTGATAAACATCCTGTACATGACCAACTATTATCTGATAAACATCCTGTACATGACCAACTATTATCTGATAAACATCCTGTACATGACCAACTATTATCTGATAAACATCCTGTACAGGACCAACTATTATCTGATAAACATCCTGTACATGACCAACTATTATCTGATAAACATCCTGTACATGACCAACTATTATCTGATAAACATCCTGTACATGACCAACTATTATCTGATAAACATCCTGTACATGACCAACTATTATCTGATAAACATCCTGTACATGACCAACTATTATCTGATAAACATCCTGTACATGACCAACTATTATCTGATAAACATCCTGTACATGACCAACTATTATCTGATAAACATCCTGTACATGACCAACTATTATCTGATAAACATCCTGTACATGACCAACTATTATCTGATAAACATCCTGTACATGACCCACTATTATCTGATAAACATCCTGTACATGACCAACTGTTATCTGATAAACATCCTGTACATGACCAACTGTTATCTGATAAACATCCTGTACATGACCAACTATTATCTGATAAACATCCTGTACATGACCAACTATTATCTGATAAACATCCTGTACATGACCAACTATTATCTGATAAACATCCTGTACATGACCAACTATTATCTGATAAACATCCTGTACATGACCAACTATTATCTGATAAACATCCTGTACATGACCAACTATTATCTGATAAACATCCTGTACATGACCAACTATTATCTGATAAACATCCTGTACATGACTAACTATTATCTGATAAACATCCTGTACATGACCAACTATTACCTGATAAACATCTTGTACATGACCAACTATTATCTGATAAACATCCTGTACATGACCAACTATTATCTGATAAACATCCTGTACATGACCAACTATTATCTGATAAACATCCTGTACATGACCAACTATTATCTGATAAACATCCTGTACATGACCAACTATTATCTGATAAACATCCTGTACATGACCAACTATTATCTGATAAACATCCTGTACATGACCAACTATTATCTGATAAACATCCTGTACATGACCAACTATTATCTGATAAACATCCTGTACAGGACCAACTATTATCTGATAAACATCCTGTACATGACCAACTATTATCTGATAAACATCCTGTACATGACCAACTATTATCTGATAAACATCCTGTACATGACCAACTATTATCTGATAAACATCCTGTACATGACCAACTATTATCTGATAAACATCCTGTACATGACCAACTATTATCTGATAAACATCCTGTACATGACCAACTATTATCTGATAAACATCCTGTACATGACCAACTATTATCTGATAAACATCCTGTACATGACCAACTATTATCTGATAAACATCCTGTACATGACCAACTATTATCTGATAAACATCCTGTACATGACCAACTATTATCTGATAAACATCCTGTACAGGACCAACTATTATCTGATAAACATCCTGTACATGACCAACTATTATCTGATAAACATCCTGTACATGACCAACTATTATCTGATAAACATCCTGTACATGACCAACTATTATCTGATAAACATCCTGTACATGACCCACTATTATCTGATAAACATCCTGTACATGACCAACTATTATCTGATAAACATCCTGTACATGACCAACTGTTATCTGATAAACATCCTGTACATGACCAACTGTTATCTGATAAACATCCTGTACATGACCAACTATTATCTGATAAACATCCTGTACATGACCAACTATTATCTGATAAACATCCTGTACATGACCAACTATTATCTGATAAACATCCTGTACATGACCAACTATTATCTGATAAACATCCTGTACATGACCCACTATTATCTGATAAACATCCTGTACAGGACCCACTATTATCCGATAAACATCCTGTACATGACCAACTGTTATCTGATAAACATCCTGTACATGACCAACTATTATCTGATAAACATCCTGTACATGACCAACTATTATCTGATAAACATCCTGTACAGGACCAACTATTATCTGATAAACATCCTGTACATGACCAACTATTATCCGATAAACATCCTGTACATGACCAACTATTATCTGATAAACATCCTGTACATGACTAACTATTATCTGATAAACATCCTGTACATGACCCACTATTATCTGATAAACATCCTGTACATAACCAACTATGATCTAATAAACATCCTGTACATGACACACTATTATCTGATAAACATCCTGTACATGACCAACTATTATCTGATAAACATCCTGTACATGACCAATTATTATCTGATAAACATCCTTTACATGACCAACTATTATCTGATAAACATCCTGTACATGACCAACTATTATCTGATAAACATCCTGTACATGACCAACTATTATCTGATAAACATCCTTTACATGACCAACTATTATCCGATAAACATCCTGTAATCCTGTACATGACACACTATTATCTGATAAACATCCTGTACAGGACCAACTATTATCTGATAAACATCCTGTACAGGACCAACTATTATCTGATAAACATCCTGCAATCCTGTACATGACACACTATTATCTGATAAACATCCTGTACTGGACCAACTATTATCTGATAAACATCCTGTACACGACACACTATTACCTGATACTGAATAAGTCGTTAACATCGGTGTGTAAAAAACAATGATGATAAGATCAGTAACCACTAAAGGACTAGACAAGCTTAAGTTCTCCAAACTGACCAAGAGCTGCAAGTTATTATCCTGCAAGTGTGAAATGAATGGACAGATCACTGGACACAAAAAAAAAATCTCATAAATAAATACTGCACAGCCTGAGCATGATTGTCAGAGCATGATGGCTTTTTGTTTTATCAAGATAACAGTACCCTCATCATAGTGACTAGAAGTCCTATGTCAATATACTGAGGTCATCAAGGTCTCAGCAAATGCAATGCATGAGCTAAACAAGTTACTGTGGTGGAATCAACCAAGAAATCACAAGTGCCAATTCTATATTGTGCATAATCCATCGCTGAGATGAGAGCCACTTATGACAACACTATTATCAAGAGATCCATGGTTAAAGATGGGTCTTTGTCATAACACTGAAAATTTATTTCACTGAAACTCATGTGGTCGAACCCATTTCACTGAAAATTAATTTCACTGAAAACCTTCCCCACAAGAAATATATCCTAAAACATGTTTTTTTGTGTGTGTGTGGGGGGGGGGGGCTTTAGTTATATATACTAACTCCATGATGAAACAATCTCAGAGAAAAGATAAAACATCACCCCCCCCCATTGTCTCCGGGCTAGAGAACAAGCACGGCCATCTACAGATGTGGGAAACAACATGATGCTGACTATCACAAGTCACACACTTTGCTAGACTCACTTCCTTAATGTTTCCTACAGTAAGAAATGACACCATTGCATACTTTCTACACACTTCACTTTTCTGTGAAATGAGTTTTCAGTGAAATGGATTTGAACATTTGGGCTTCAGTGAAATGAGTTTTCAATGTTATGGCAGGGACATATGGAGGTTTAAAGACAAAAACTACCTCATTGTAGACTTGTATTCTTGTGTAATAAAAATAATTCATCTACCAACCAGAATTAGTCAATAAATAATAGTCTGATTCAAAAATATGATCTGAAAGTATTTTCTGCATATTAAATTAGCATACAGTGGAACACAGCTTATGTCCAGTGAGTTTCAACAGTTTGTTACTAACTATGGTTTCACCCACACTGTATCAAGTCCTCATATCCACTATCAAATGAAGAAGGTGAGAAAACAAAATAAACTGCCAAAAAATATACTAAGAAAAGCAAATCCATATAATTGTCCTACTCCACACAATGCCGACAAAGGAAGTCCTTCATGGCTTACACTTAGAAGACAAACGTGAACCGACATACTAATGACAGAATCAAAACTTAAGCCCAGAGTTATTCCATATAATATAGTCAAAAATTTATGAAAAAGCCAAAGTTTCATACAAAAAAATTATGACTGATGCAATTCTGTATATCCACTACTTGTCCTTCAAACAGACCAAGCTGTCCACTTATAAAGGGGAGGAAAAAGTGGAACACACCAGGTGTTACCTTGCAGAAAAATACTTAACCTTGATCTTACATGCTGCAAACAAAAATAGTACAATATGTGCTATGAAACAGACAACATGCCCAATTGATTTCTGAGTTCCAACTCGATTAGGGCTCCAGAGAACCAGTCAGAGCAGATGAGCCAAGTGTAACCTGATCAATGTCTTGAAATTCTACACCTGTATTGATAAAAGAGCTACCTCAACCAAATATCTGAGACAAAGTGGGAAGTTCAAGTTTCTGTCTTCACAGTGACAGACTGCATGCTGTCCAGCAGATGCAACAGACTGTGACTTTCTCTGTTTTGCTTAGTGATTGTGAAAATTCTAATACATGCCTCTGACTGCTCCTACCCCTGGTCCTCAATCCATTCCTAGTTCTAGTCCAAGTGGTCATCGAATAACAAAGAGTGGTTAACAGATTTATATAGCAAAGCCTTCTAAATAAGTAACAGCGTCATTGGAACAGTTAAGTAATTGCTAGTAATGGATTTACAAATGTTTTGTAAAGAATTGCATTTGTTGTATGTAATAACCACATGCTTTTGAGGGATCAGTCCAGAGTGTTGACTGTATGATGTACTGGTTGTGCCTCATTGTATTTCAGAAATTCAAAACATGAGATTTTTCTTTTGGGTGGGAGGAAATGTAATAAGTGGAATGAAGCTGCTAAAGTGTTTGTATATATTTTGCATATATGATATAACTATCACTATTTTAAGATGAGTGTATAGTGTTGTCTATTTAAGAATTTTCAACATTGCTTATGTTCAGCTGCAATGTTGTTACAAAGTAAAGTTATCTGTTTGATTAAATTAATGGTATACTCTGGCTTTTCTAACTCAGTTACTGAATATTACTGAGTAACTAGTGATACGTGCTCTAATACAGAAGGATTTGCAAATCAAAACTGTGGTCTATCTTGGATTTGACTGTAGAGTACAAGACACGATGGATTTACCTGGCGTCGGGCTGGCAACTCGGCACCATAAAAATCAACTGCCAATCATTAGCGGACCGGAGTTCCAGTGTGATGTCCCCTAACCGGGAAAAGCCGAAAAGACAAACAACAACAACCTGTGGATTTTTAAATGAATCTTACCTGTGGTATACTTGGAAGTTATATGCAGCGTATTCTGAGCAAGTATCAAGAAAAGCAACTACATGGACTGTTAGTTTTTTTCTGAGAAACTTTAAGGGCTGATCTGAACATTAAGTAGGCCTAATTGCATATTTTTATTTTTCAGAAAATAACTGAAATTATATATATCCGTCTTCAATGCCTTTTTCCCATTTTTGTACACGGGGTTGGGGTGTCACTCATACATCTCAACCTCTTAGCCCAAGAAATCTGGAGAAAGCCTTACATAATGGGGGACAAAGGCCCAAAAAGAGGGACAGATTTTAAATATTGATATGATTAACTTAAAAAGTATCTAGAACAATAGAGTTTATGTTAAAATGCATTTTCTAAAATATATGAAGTCTGAAACTCAAATGTGTGCCATTATTTAGTGATTTCATTCCTCAGATAATCCATGATTTGCCAGAAAACCAGAAATTATATGAGGAACAGACCAAAATTGTGAGGCGAAAATCTGGACATTTTGCAAAAATCTGTACAGCTGAGAGGTATGGTGTCATTTCAACAGTGACAAAGATCTACAGCCAAGGTTTACACCACCAGATGGCTAGCCCTGCCACAGTAGTTCTTCTACACCACACACTCACACCTTTGGCCAATTAAGAGTATCCAATCCACCTACTGTATCTTTGTAATGTGGAAGGAAACTGGAACACCTGGAACACTTGGAAACCCACACAAGCACGGTGAGGACATGCAGACTCTGTACAGTAGGCACCCATGCTGAGAATTGAACCAGATAACCTGTTGGTGTGAGGTGACAACACTATCTACAGTACCACTGTTTTACCACTACATGCATCAGTAAGATGTGTGTGTGTGTTTGAGAATTCCAGGATAATGGGCTTGTCACTGCTTTCTCTTAGTACTGTAAACACTGAGAACATAACACCAATTATCCAGACTTTGTTTACCAGCATTTGTCTTGCAGTCTGTAAAATGCATCATATCTTGCAACTGTACAGTTTTTTGCAGAATGTCTAGATTTTTGTCTCATGCTTTTGATCCATTTTTCATAAAATTGTGCTTTTCTGGCAAGTTAGTAGCAAATAATTAAAGACTGAAGTTAGAAAATAATGACAGAACATTTCAGTTTCAGACTTTATAACCTTCAGAAAAGTCATACTAATGCAAAACCTGTTATTCCATCAACTTTCTAAGTTTGTGAGAGCAATATTTAAATATCGTCCCTATTTTTGGGCATTTGTCCCACTTTTATTTATGAACTTGTTCAGATTTCTTGCTCTAAGAGGTTGAGAGTTATGATCCTGTTGCAAGGCTACACCAGTGCTGTGCCTTTAAATGAAGGCGGTCCCAGCAGAAGCGTCTGTTCCTAGTAAATGAAACAGAAAGTCAAGAGACAAGTCTGAATATGAATTCTTTTGCAATGGCATCCAGCAAGCAAGCTAAAGATTATATGGAGGAATTAATTTGTCCAGTGTGTCTTGATTTGTTAACTGTTCCAGTAATGCTAGAGTGTGGCCATAACTTCTGCAAGACTTGTATTGACCAAGTCTGGGACAACATAAAACAACATTCCTGTCCTGAGTGCAGAGAGCTGTGCCCAGACAGAAAGTATATAGTGAACCGTGTGCTAGCAAATGTAATTCAAAAAGGGCTAACACAGTGGCCAAAAGCAGAGAGACAAGACCCTGGGCATGAAGTCAGTTACAAGCTCTGTAAAGAACATGAAGAAAGTCTGAAGTTGCTCTGTGAAGATGATGATACTTTGATTTGTGTACAGTGTGTTCCAAAGCATAGTGGCCATAATTTCATGTCTATGCAGGAAGCAGTCAGCACTTATAAGGTAAGTATTGCCCTTATGTGTTAGTTCAGACATTTTAGTAATATTTTCTTAACATAATTCTAGTATTTAGAGACTTCTGCTCTGTGACTTTCATGTTAAACATCTGTGTGAGTTAGCTTAAAAGATGGCAGCAAAGTTAGGAACTGACCATAGACTGCTGATTGTGAATGACAACAGTCATTTTGTTTTCTATGTGTATCTCTCCACTGATAAGAGACCGGCATTTTATATTCTCTACATTACATATACTTTTACAGTAGAACAAGTAAATGTTTTTTCAGTTGCATAAATAAGCATATAATGTATGTATAGAAAAAATGTTTTAACCCCCCCCCCGTACTTTCTGCATGTTTTCTACTGAGATCTCAAACTGCTGCAACTAGGACATTTGTCCTGTTCTTTTCTACTTCTTCTTCTTCTTGTGGAGATTGTTTCGGCACATATTATAGGTTTTCTTGTGAAACCTCTTTATTCTATACACTACTGTTCCTGGAAGTTGTCTGCTGAAATAGCTAGGTTGTTTTTCATAAGACATTTATGCCCTGATGTGACTGGCAAAAGAACAGAATGGTTATCAGTTGGTGATGACAACTTCAATCAAGTATTGATATATAAAAATTATAGTTTCTGGGTGAGAACAGTATGATTGAGTGATTCATCATTTGTTCGTATCTCAGATGTAATGAGGTAGTAGCAGCAGCAAAAAACTTCCCTTGAAAATGATCAGAGAAATACATTGTTGAGGGGTGATTGACTTTTATTTGTGGCTTAAGAGCTGCACTTTGCCTAAGTGATATGCCCTATTAGCAGTTCCTGTAGAGCACTTACTGGATGGCTTAGTTGTTTTACAATGTTAGCAGTTCTTGGAAACAGCATATATAATGGGACTATATCCCTACTTAAGAGTTGTTATATAGGGTCTATATTAGTTTGTTGCAATCCCATTGCAGCAAACACTGGCTCATCGACCCTAATTCAGTGAAAATCGTTTCAACGACTCATTGAATTTACCAAAGGCAAGTAAATACTTGCCCTACAGTACAGCTTTGCCATTTGCTCCACTGTAGTGTGATCTTGGAGTTGGTATATATATATATATATATATATATATATATATATATATATATATATATATATATATATATATAGTTGGGGGTGTGGGGGGGAGACCCCATTTGCATGGGTTCAATTTGCTTAGCTGTTGGTCCATTGTGCTGTAGAGCAAATTGCCGAAACAAGTTTCGCTGAATTAGGGTCGATGATGCGGTGTTCAACGCAGTGGGAGTGTGACGAACTAATATAGACCCTATATAACAACTTGTAAGTAGGGAGCTAACATAGTTTTGACAAGGGAGTAGCCATTTTTGAGAGCTAGATGAGGAAGAAAATTAAGCTACAAGTTCTTGAAAGATGATTCACTAATCCTAAAACAAAATTAAATATATCCACATAAATTTCATAACAATTTCAAATTTTCCAGAAACTTAAATGCTGTGTTTTTTAACTTAAAAAGCATGTCATTATCTTGGAAGGAGTATGTCGCATGTCTCGTGTTTTCAAATGAGACACTGAGGGTGAGTTTGCATTGAATTCATTTATTATTTAGTTATAAGTCATTTATTATATATTAACACATGAGGAGCTATAACTGGAACATATACTTCAAACTTCGTAAACTTACTGACTGACTTGTTACTTTTTATACACACACACCCGTACATCGCCATTCAAGATTGCACTTACTCTGACTAAACAAAATGGGACTGAACTTGCACATGCTCAATGCATGTGCTATCTAGCTACAGTGGCTGACTAGGTTCAATATGGACACTGACCTACATACTCCCTTTTTAATTTTGTTTGACATGCAAATGGGAGAACAAAGAGATTTTCAGAGCTAGACATCATATCAATAGTTCAACAAAACTGAGTTCAAGTCTAAGTGACTGTATATTTAGAACTGGATGTGGAAATTCTACCTGAGCTGGTAACATAGAAATTCTCACTGGGTTTAGCAACAGGGACAGTCTCTGGGGATTCTGTCAAAACTGAAACATCAGTGTTTACATCAAAATTGTTTGAAGGAAGTACACTGTCCTTTTGAATTTGAACAGCTGACAAGTCACGCTGAGAAATAGAGTTGTTGGCACGGGCAGTCTGCTGCGTCACTTGTTCGGAGACAGATTCCTTCAGATTGTATGATGTAAGATCTCAGTTCTTCACAGATATTTTTCATGATTCCCACTCAGTCATATCCTTTGGATGTTTGCATTCTCACAACTTATCCTTGTAGTAACAGTGTATGAAATTTACTGGACTTATCATAGTACAACATTTGTGACTGACATTTTCTTGAAAGTTGAGGCTTGACCACTCATTTGTTCTTTGTGTTTGGTACTAACAATTGTTTACTGATTGAAACAGTTCTAGTTTGTCTGGACATCAATCTCTGAGCAGGTGAAAAAAAATAAGTTATCTTGAGGAGTGTTTCTGAGACTCAGTAAGTTAAGGAAAATATCATTACCATCTCTGGTGGATTTCTCTAACAAGTGCTTTGCACTCTGAACTGCATGCTCAGCTAATCCATTAGACTGCGGGTACTCAGGACTAGTAGTAAAATGGGCAAAGTCCCAAGACTCAGCAAATTTTTTAAACTGCTGACTTGTTTACTGTGCACCATTGTCAGACATGACTTTGTGCAGACTACCAATGACAAAAAAATGCGTCTTCAACTTTGTAATGACTGTGCTGGACATCAAGTTAAAAATTAGGTCAATTTCAATTTGAGTAAGATTCTGCTAACACTAAGTAATGCTGACCATTCCATTCAAAAATAGCACTAGCAACAATTGACCATGGTAATTCAGGAATTTTGGTTTAGCTGTAGTGGTTCTTTTTGTTGATAAGGTATAGTGCTGTTGCAAATTGAACATGCTAGATAGAGTTTCCATCTCTATATCTTTGGACATAGGAGGCCAAAATGCAATTCCTCTTGCCATTCTTTAGATTAAATCAGTACTTGGGTGACCACGATGCACAAATCTTGATGTATTCCTGTTGTAATGCTTTAGAAATTACCATTTTTGGACCTTTTGTGATGATTCCATCTAAAGCTCATCTCTGTAAGGAAAATACTTTTGAAGGTCAAGTGGTAAACTGGTTAGTCACATTGGCCATCCTTGATTGATAACATTTTTCAGCTTCTGGAGAATTGGGTCTGAAGCTGTGTGATTTCTGAGTTCGTTAAGCCATGATGATGAAAAATTTCTGACGTCCATGAACAGCCTACCTAAATACTTGAGCTCTGGCCAGCTAATATCTGCTTGCAATCAACTGGACGTATAAGCAAATTTAATTACACTTTTATTTGCACTTTTTTCATAGAGTACTGCATTTTATGTATTTTTGTTTCTCACTGAATATTAATTGAACTGAAAATTGTGGCTCTGTGTCTCTACAGAGAGCTTTTGTCTCTACAGAGGTCTTGTTAGAAGTATAGCCATTGATAGCAGTGGGGGATAGTTTCACTTTGATATTCTGTGTTTCAGTTGAGGGGTTGTTCTGCCTTATATAAGTGATACCTTTTATTTTTTCTCTGCTAAATACTTGAGCTGTGGCCGGCTAAGATCTGCTTGCAGTCAACTGGACGTATAAGCGAATTTAAGTACACTTTTATCTGCACTTTTTTATAGAGTACTGCATTTTATGTATTTTTGTTTCTCACTGAATAGTAATTGAACTGAAAATCATGGCTCTGTGTCTCTACAGTTAGTTTCCACCTCCCCTCCCTATTGTTGTTTTGGTGTTAATCTTGGTGGCTTTGAAATTGCATGCCTCTCTTGTAAATTTGTGTTTGGATACTATTTCTGGGCCCATCTCATTTGGTCAGTCAACTGTGCAGTGAGGTCATATTCTGATTTCAGGCACTCCTACAGTGTACAAAGAGAGCATTTGGGAAGAAAAAAAAATGTTTTTAAGTTTGTTTCCTGCCTTTCCTGTAAGTACTCTAGTCCACATATAGATTTGCTGTATCCAGGACTATTTGTAAGCTTCTGAGCCCTCAAACCTTTCTGTGTTGGAGAGAAGCCTTCTAGCTTAATTTTGTTTCTTAGAACTAGCCAGTTTTTTAGTTTAGCACTCAAATCTGTTTCTTTGAGCTCAGCACTTGTTCAGAACTTGTTGTAAGCACTAAATAAGCTACAAATTACTACAGCGCTCAACTTCCCTCACTTGTCTAGATGAAAGCAGTTTTTAGTGCTTAATAAATAAGCACCTATCCAGGTATGTCTAAGGGTCAGCTCCCGGTGTTTTCTTCTGTCTACCTTGATGAATCTGGGCATCTTGGGGCAGTGCAGCAATTGCCTCATGTACACAGACAACCCTCTCCTCCTACCACCCAACACTACAACCTGTGAGAGATGCACTTATATAGCCAAACTGGAAGCAAAGCTCTCTTCACCCAAGACTGGACTAGACGGTCAAGAGGAGAAGGTAAACACTTGCACCACACCACACTCATCACATAGTCCCTCAAAACCTACACCACCAAAACACACACATAGAAACAGAAAACACACACCTACATTCGCTGAGGCTCTTAATAAAAACCTTCCCAAGCAACAGGGACCTCCAAAGCAGAAACGCAAGCAAACTCCACCCCCCAACACAACCCAAATGACACATAGCCCACAAACTTAGTGTGCCACTCAACTTAAGCCCATAAGCATAACAACATACCCAACACTCTAGTCATAGGTGACTCTATAGTCAGGCACACTGATGTTCCACTCACCAGGCTAAACAAGGGGAAAGTTACTGTCAAGCCACCTGTCGGGTGCCAGGATCTGCCACATAACGCATGCACTCAGGTCACTCCACAGCAAGTACAAATATGACTCTAGCAAAACCACAACTGCCAAAAGGTAGAGAAACAGTCCTGTATACCACACACAAAAGACCAGCAGCTCCGTAGTAGGAAATAATTTATTAGAATCCACACAAAAAATCTCTAGTGCCTCGGCCACTTGCCTTTAACAAATATGACTCTGTTGTTGTCCATGTTGGTGTGAATGATTTGAGATGTACCTCTGGACTACATGAAAAGAGACATGGAGGAGCTCTCTGATTTTGTAGCCCAGGCAGGTATGACCCTAGCCCTGAGTAGCATCCTGCCATCACCAGAATGATACCACAGTACAAGGACAAAATGACTGACTTCAACAATTGGCTAAGCTTCTGGTGTCTTTCTAAGGGGATCCAGTATTTATCTGTCTGGGATGACATGCTCGACAGACCATGATGCTTTGCCAGAGATTGCCTGCACCTGTCGCCCTTGGGATTCCGGATAAAGGCTCTTGCCACCCCTATAGTGCCTTTTTTAGGCTAGGTTCAAGTGACAAATTTACCACCGTAACAGGTACAAGCAAGCAAAATCTGAGGATAATGCTACTCAATGCTAGAAGTCTAAACCTCAAAATGCACTCACTCGAGGGACTCCTTAAAATGGAGAACATTTACATCTGTGCAGTGACAGAGACCTGGTTCAAAGCTCCAGAGAGCACCCCTACATTACCAGGCAATAATTCATACCACACCTTTTGGCCACCTAACCCGGACCGAAGCACAAAAGGCGGAGGCATGTCCATATTCATTAAGGATATCCACACCTCCAGGCTAGTTGCACAGCATAATGCATCCGAGATTATCCAAGTGCAACTACATCTGGGCAAGACTGCAATCCAAATTGTAACTTGTACAGACCCCCCCACCATGCCCCAGGATTCCCACTCCTCATTTCTTGATACACTGGAAAATATTAGGGTACAACCCAACACCCTAATAATGGGCAATTTCAACTACCTCACCATAAACTGGAAAAACTACTCATGCACCAACTCTTCTGCTCAACGTTTTCTGGAATTCATAAATTCCAACGCCTTAGATCAACTTATTCACACTCCCACCAGGGGCAGAAATATCCTAGACCTGGTCATTACCAACATGGGCGACCGGTGTTCCACACCAGAGGTCAATTCCTCGTTGGTCAGATCAGAACACAAGCTAATCACCCTAGACATCCACATCCCGCCCACACCCCCCCATTAGGGAAACCATTACAAAAAACTTCTCCAAAGCCAACTTCACACTTCTTAAGACAGAAGTGGCAAACTTCATGACACCCATGCAGACTGACAATAGAGGTACGCCTGCTGATTCCTACACAAATGCACTTTATAAGCACTTACACGAGTGCATGGATCATGCTATCCCTAACAGAACCAAGATGCTATCCTCCAAAAAAAAGAAGCCAATCTGGTGGTCCTCTGCCATAAACAAACTCTACAACAGAAGAAAGAAACTGTTGCAAAAAAGAGTAAAATCCTATGACTGGAGAAGCTCCCTGGTCAGCCTCAGTAAGAAGCTGAGATCCAACATAAAATCCTCCAAAGCTAGTTATGAAAACGAAATTGCCACTGACTCTAAATACAACCACAAAGCATTCTATAGCTATGTCAAGAATCTCAATGGCAACACTCAGATCTGCTCTGAGTTACAGCACAATGGCACTGAATATACAGAACCAACTGATATTGCCAACATCCTGGCAGATAGGTTCAGTGCTAACTTTACCCCCCTCTCACCCCCTAGAGGGCCCATCTCTATACCGGAAGAATGCAAAGTTCCTGTAGTCACGCCTGCACAGGTAAGAAACACACTCTCCAAAGCCAAGAACACAGCATCCATGGGACCTGACAATATCCCAGGCTGCGTTCTACATGAACTACAGAACGAACAGGCACGCCACTAAGGACCATGTTCAGTCGTAGCCTCACCTCAGGCTTTGTGTACACTGAATGGTTCACAGCGATGGTTATCCCACTCCACAAAGGGGGGGCCACGACGGACTCCGGGAACTACCGTCCCATTAGCCTGATGAGCCTGGTCTGCAAGGCCATGGAACGTATCATCATGGAACTCATAAACAAAGACATTGGTAATCTCCAAACTCTGGACTCCACCTAGTTCGGGTTTGTAAAAGACAGATCATGTCTCCTAAACCTGATAGACTTCTTTGAAGCAGTCACCAAAGCCATAGATGAGGGTAAGTTCACACAGCCTATCTAGATCTTGCCAAGGCTTTTGACACCATTCCCCACTCTGGAATTATAGATAAACTCACTAAACTAGGTATAAATGCCTATGTCACAAGATGGGTTGCCAACTGGCCACTGACAGAACCCACACTGTGAAAGTAGCAGACTCCAAATCCGACTTCAGACCAGTGACAAGTGGTGTACCACAGGGTTCAGTCCTGGGTCCTCTCCTGTTTGGTATCTACTTCTCTGAAGTACAGGCTAACATAGAAGGTCTTTGGCTAACGAATTTTGCAGATGACTGCAAACTAGGAACCATAATCGAAACTCCTAATGATGTGGACATCCTACAAAAGGGCCTCACTGAGACAGATGCCTGGTGTCAAAGCCATGGCCTGAAGCTCAGTGTCAAAAAGTGCATTGTCATCCCCTTTGGTAAAAACTCTGTACCCATGAACTACCACATAGGTGGCAGTTAACACCGAAAGTGTGATTAAAGACCTTGGGACACAGGTGGACAGTAGTCTCTCCTTTGATAATCACATTGCCACAGTGGTCAGGAAATCCTTCTATGTGGCACACCTCATCACAAAACGTTTCTCATCCAGAAAAAAAGAGGTATTGTTCCCCTCTACTCATCACTTATTAGACCCTTTATAGAGTACAGCGCCCCTTTTGGTATGTACCTCACCAGACATCTACAACAACTGGAGAGGCCACAGAAATACCTCATAAAGAGGATTACTGACCTCAAACAGGTGCGCTATGCAGACCGTCTCAAAAAACTCCAGCTTTACTCCGTCGCATACCGCCTACTCAGAGGTGATCTCTGCCTAACATACAAAGCTATGTCAAACCCAGGGCTGTTGGACATGCTCCACTTAAAGAAATCCCAATCCCTCTGAGCTACACGCTGTAGGGACCTAAACCTTGTCACCACAATAAACAGAATATGCTGGAGGGATAGATTCCTGTCCCAGAGACTTCACATACTCTGGAACAGTCTAGCTATCAATGTCAAACAGAGCTCATTAGCACTCTTCAAGAAAAATCTTAATGATTGGATAGGAAGTAGGAAATTCACCCCCAGGGATCACTTCTGTGGCTCTGCTCGACAGGGTCACAGGAAAATAATTTTCTTGGGTGGCAAAAGCCAGGGTACCTTTTTGGCTAGGCCTATATAGGCCCTATGGCCAGTAGCCTAGTACCTACCTATGAACCTATGAAAGAACTACTCCACCATCAGTTTGAATTTGTTCACCACCAAAAGCAACTAGTTTTGCACACTTTGCTGAATCAGGTTTCTCACCAGCTTTTACTTTAGCAAACATTTGTGATGATATAACATTGCATTTAGATCAAGTGTCTACTTTAAGGTCTACAGGTTTCCCATTAATTTGTAGAGAACAAAATATTTCATTCTTTGCTGGCAACTGATAATCTACTGTATTAACTGTTCATCAATCACAGAGACACCATCAACATAGAAAGTTTGCCCACAGCTATCGGAGTTTTCTACAGTCTCTATCTGATCTATGTGCTTCTTCAGATACTCCCTTTTAATATGTTTGTGACACTTTAGACTTGCAGAGCCTTTGATGTGATTCCACTTGTTTACATTTGTGACATTGCTGGCCGAAAGCTAAACGCTTTTCCCTTTTAGGTTCATGACTGCCTCCACAATTGCAACAGTTAACAATGGGATTTAGTGTGACACTGCCTCTTGGTTTATATTTCTTTTCCATCCCAACCCCATGTTGCACACTATCAATTCACACTAGCAGGTACTGCAAACATGATTTTTCATTCGCAAGTATATTCATATGCTGTTCTATAATCTCATGTACTTGACAAACATCCGTAGCTTTGCTCAATGTGAAATCACTATCTTGAAGCAAAATCTTTCTCACTACATTATTATTAACACCACATACAAGATGGTCTTTTATCAACTCATCTCATAAATCACCAAATCTGCACATTTTTGCTTTATTTCTTAAGTCAGTAATATATGCTGCAATAGTTTCACCAGGCTTTTGATTTCTTGTATAAAATTTTTGCCTTTCCGTTGTAATATTCATTTGAGAGTTCTACATTTCTCTAAATTTACATTTTAAGCACTCACTGTCTTCCCTCATTTCAGCCTGTATCACAATATGGTGGTTCTCCCCCTCTCCTGCATACACAGCAGGTACATACACAAATGAATGTTCTTTCACAGTGGCTTCCAAGCCAGAACAATTGAGAAGTATAAATGCTTTTGTACATGCGTCTTTATCAGAAAATCCAGCCTGTATGAAAATGTCATATTCTTGCTCAAACATATTATCAAATACCAGTAGTTCAAGTCTGAGAAATCCCTCTGATATAACAGCAAAATTTATTTAAAAATAAGCATAGACCTAGTACTTGTAATTTATGCCCAAATGCACAACAATCTTCTGAAATTGCTTTATTTCAACACTGTAAATACTGCAAGCCCTCCAGAGACTTCGGATACTTTGAAAAGCCTTAGATATTGTGAAATAGTCATACATTGTGAAACGTTTTGGGTATTTTAGCCTTTTCATACATTTTAAACACTTCAGAAATTATTTAAAACACTTTACTCATGATGTCACTATTTCAGACATTTCGAATATCTCAGAAATTATTTTGAATGTTTTGCCACATGAGTTTAAGTACCTTTGAATAATCACTGACCTGTTTGCGAGTTTGCTCCTGTATATTTCTCCACTTCTAACTGCTTGTCTGATGGTTTTTGAGCTGCATCAAGTTCGCATCCCATTCTGACACCATATTGCATATCTGGTATATTCAAATGAGGCACTGAGGCTGGGTATGTATTCAAGTAATTTATTATACATAAACACATCAGTGACTGGAACATATACTTCAAACTTCATAAGCTTGCTGACTGACTTGTTACTTCTTACACACACGCATTTGCATTTCCATTCAAGCTTGTACTTTGAATGACGACGCAAAATGGCACTGATCTCACACGTGCTCATCTAGCTACAGTGGCTGACTGGGTTCAATATACACACTGATCTACAGAGTGCCATTCGGTTTTCGTACAGTGATCTGATATTTTCTTTACTCAGATCATGCTCTCATTGAAAATTTAAGTCAGTTAGACAGAGACTGTGGTAAAATGAGTAGAGCTTTCACTTTTCCCCACATTTGTTTGACCTTAAAGTTGTAGAAAGTGTGGGAGCACAGCTCCCCACATGGGTCATACAGGCAGGTGGAATAAAAATTATGTGTTTCAGTGTTTATGTTTTGTTATGTAGTAAGATGTAGGTATTCTTTTTGGTCATTTCTTGAGAAAGAGATTTAACTGGTACACCAAAATATCAGTACTTGAAAACACGTTTTATGTTGTTTTGCTTTATCGTTCTGCTCAATTTATAGCTGCATATGTGTGTGTGTGTTTATTTGATGGCTCAATATTCAATGGTTTGGGTTCATGCTCTGAGTTTGTGGCATTCAATTT
This sequence comes from Protopterus annectens, assembly GCF_019279795.1. Classification (NCBI taxonomy): domain Eukaryota; kingdom Metazoa; phylum Chordata; order Ceratodontiformes; family Protopteridae; genus Protopterus; species Protopterus annectens. The sequence continues at coordinate 1,514,598,817 of NC_056744.1, read as the reverse complement.
AATGACATAGACCTCTTGGAAGATATGATTATAGCATTCCTGATCTAAGTTAAAAACAAAAGCTTAGTCAGTCCAGACTGTATTCTTTTTTTTTTTTAAACAAGAAACCTCTTTATTGAATTATCACTTATGATGTAAGTAATTATACAGCTGTATAAATGAAAACAAACCATACTGACATGTTTTCAGTTGCAAACATTATACATCACGTATAATCTTCTATACAGTCATTGTCAATTAAACATTACATAGCTCACTCATTCCTGTCTTCCCTTATGCCTCATTCCTCCTTCAAAATATTAGTCTGCATGTATTGTTCACACAATTCATTCTTTTCTATGTAGTTTGGTCTGCCATTTTCTAAAGGATCCCACTTCCAATTCTTTTGTCTCTTTTACAATATTCAGTACTTCTAGGTCAGATAATATTCCTGATGGTTTTCTATGCAAGGTCAGGGCTAACATAATTGAACCTTTGTTTATGTTCAAAAAATATTTAATAACAGATATCTTTGTAGCATACATATACAGTGGTACCTGCACTCAAAGGGGTATCGTTGTAGACCTTTACAACTATAGACTGATAAGTCTAATGTTTTTTTTCTTTTCTCTGCTGTTGTGTGGTCATGGAGTTAGTATATCGAAAGGGGTGCATGGGAAAGCATGTGTTTAGGATATATTTCTTGTGGAGAAGGTTTTCTACAAAATGAGTTTTCAGTGACTTGGGTTTTGGGTTTTGGGTTAAATGGGTCTATGGCATAACACCGAATCTTCATTTCACTGAAGCTGTTATGGTAGACCCGATTTTATTTTTATTTATTTATTTTTGTTTGTTTTGTTTTGCTGGGAAGTGAGCTCCCTTGCAACCCCGCTTTACTTATATACTAACTACATAGTCACATGACTACTGAGAAAATAAAAACATCACGCGCAGTGAATAAGTGTTTGACAGCAAACACGGGCAGCTACAGATCTGGGGTACAACATGATGCTGACCATTGCAATTCACATATACTCTGCTAGACTCACTTCCTTGATAGCTCCTGTGATAAGAAGTGACACCATTGCATGCTTTCTGTACACTTCTACACTTTTATATGAAATGAGTTTTCATTGAAATCTCTTTGGCCACATGAGTTTCAGTGAAATAAAGATTCAGTGTTATGACAGGGGGCATATATATATATATATATATATATATATATATATATATATATATGTATATAAAACGCAAATAGAAATGCACATGAATGAGTAGGACAAGGAGAGCATTATACTGAACACTGATATGTTAGCTGCAGGAATATTATATCATAATATGCAGTCACTACATACCATAGATGTCACCACACACACACACACACACACACACACACACACACACACACACACACACACACAGACACCGTCTTGTTACTGACATGACCATTGATTTGGTAAAAAGCTAGAGAATGAGCACTTTAGCAACATTGTACATTTTCTTATTCACAGGCATACCCCCCCACACACACACACACACACACACATACACATCACTAGCAAAATGACTAGCTTGCCAGTCACCAAATGCAATTAGTATCATGGTTAGGATAGCAGTTAAAATCATTACATTATTTATTTATTTATTTATTCATTCATCCATTCATTCATTTATTTATTCAGGGTAGAGACTTTGGAGAAAAAAACTTCTAATGAAAGTTAACAAAAATTCTTATAAAACAGGAGGTGATGATTAGTGAGCAGCAGTACGGTTTCATGTCAGGAAAGAGCACTGCAGATGCGATGTTTGTTTTGAGGGTGTTGAATAAGTATAGAGAAGGTCGTAAGCCATTGCATTGTGTCTTTATGGACTTAGAGAAAGCATATGACAGGGTGCTTAGGGAGGAGTTGTGGTATTGCATGAGGAAGTCGGGAGTGGCAAAGAAGTATGTAAGAGTGGTACAGGATATCTAGGAGGGTAGTGTGACAGTGTTGAGGTCTGCGGTAGGAGTGACTGATGCATTCAAGGTGGAGGTGGGATTACATCAAGGATCAGCTTTGATCCCTTTCTTATTTGCAATGGTGATGGACTGGTTGACAGACGAGATCAGACAGGAGTCCCCGTGGACTATGATGTTTGCAGATGAGATTGTGATTTTTAGTGAGAGTAGGTAACAGGTTGAGGAGACTCTGCAGAGGTGGAGATATGCTCTAGAGAGGAGAGGAATGAAGGTCAGCAGGACTAAGACAGAATATATGTGTGTGAATGAGAGGGAGGACAGAGGAATGGTGAGGATGCTTGCAGGGAGTAGAGTTGGCAAAGGTGGATAAGTTTAAATACTTGGGATCAACAGTTCAGAGTAATGGTGAGTGTGGAAGAGAGGTGAAAATGAGAGTGCAGGCAGGGTGGAGTGGGTAGAGAAGAGTGTCAGGACTGATTTGTGACAGACGGGTACCACTAAAAATGAAAGGGAAGGTCTACAAGATGATGGTGAGACCAGCTATATTATATGGGTTGCAGATGGTGGCACTGACATAAAAACAGGAGTCAGAGCTGGAGGTGGCAGAGTTAAAGATGATGGACAGGATTAGAAATTAGTATATTAGAGGGTCAGCTCAGGTGTCACAGTTTGGAGACAAAGCCAGAAAGGCTAGATTGTGTTGGTTTGGACATGTGCTGAGGAGAAGGGTATATTGGTTGAAGGATGCTAAGGCTGGAGCTACCAGGTAAGAGGAAAAGAGGATGGCCTAAGATAAGGTTTAAGGATGTGGTGAGAGCGGACATGCAGGTGGTTGGTGTGACAGAGCAAGATGCAGAGGACAGGAAGAAATGGAAACAGATTATCTGCTGTGGTGACCCCTAACTGAAGTAGCCAAAAGGAAAAGAAGATACAGAAACATTCTGTCTCTCTCTCTCTTTATTAGCCCATCCCTTATTTTAATTTGACACATAATTACTTCCCTCTTCATTTTCATTGGTTATTGTCAATAAGCACAGAATTATTATTTTGTGAATTCACTTCCCCATAAGTTACTTAAATTATTTACCCTCTCACTCACTCAGACTCTGGCACAGAGCCAGAATACTGAGTGTCCTTTCCCCCCATCCAATCCATTTTGCTGTTTTAAATTTAGTGTCTCTCTCCTTTGACTGGTAAAGCGCAAGTTACCCTCTATCATATCTTCTGTCTGCTTAGTGCACACTGCAACCCTTAGAATATTAAACCATTTTAACCATCTTAACTTTAAAATAAACAAAATCTGGTCCAAGACCACCAATCATTGAAGAGCCCACATTCTGCTTCTCAATAGTCATCTTGTGATTATTGCTTCTGATTTGTGCCTGGTTAGAGAAAGATCAGAGGGTCATTGATTTGTGACTGTCTATGATTGGGCAGTGAATGTCTATGTGGGACTTTCTTGATTGGTCTGGTTGCCATTCAAGGCATCTGTCAGGAAAAGGCTACAACAAGCCTACAGACTGCTGTTCACCAAAGACTCTGCTTATCATCTGGGGATTAGTGCTACTGTTTTGCTTTTGCTGACAGAAGAAGCAAAGGGACATTGAATACCCACTGTGTGAAGCTGTGGTGAAACCAGCACTAGTAGAAGCCAGTTAACTGAATCCCCACTATTCATCATTTTGGCAAAGCTAATTCTTTCACCCTAGAGAATGTGAATGTCTGTACAGTCATTTAGACATGGTTTAAAGCTACACAGAGCACCCCATCAGTGCAGCAATAATGCTTTCCACACATTCTAACCAGCTACTACAAAGGCAGGGACTAAAGATGGAGGTGTCTCAATTTACATTAAAATAAATATAGCTCAAGGCTGGTCAGACAAAACGATACACTTAAGCTTCACCACATTCCTATCACCTTAGGTAAAATCACATGCCACTTTCTTGTAAACTAGAGGCCTTCATCTATGACACTGGAAAGCCATAGTACATATTAAAGCTTATTGGAGACTTTCACTATCCAACCCAATACCATATTCTCGGAAACTTTAATTACCCACTATTAACTGGTAATCAAATATGACACCAAATGTGCAAGCACAGAGATTCCAGGAATTTTTAAGCACAAACTCCCTGGACCAGATTGTCAGTATACCATTCAAGGGTGCAAACATAATGGATCTAAGGAATAGTCCCTAGCAGTCCCTAGCTGCTGCATGATCCTGGCCCTAGCATCTTTGGCTGCTCAACTTGGTTATTCTGCACTAGGACATAGATTCAACCTACCTGAAGAAAAAGGACCCTGTCCAAAATCCCTGCAGTCTCATCATAGAGCCTCCTATCCCTGCACTCTTTCAGCAAAGAAAGCAAGAAACTCTCCAACTTGGTCATTCTGCACTAGGACATAGATTCTACCTACTTGAAACACAAGGACCCTGTCCAAAATCCCTGGAGTCTAATTATAGAGCATCCTATCCCTGTACTGTTTCAGTAAAGAAAGCAAGAAAGTATGTGTTTTTTCTAGAACTGGCAGTATATTTTATGTCTGTAATACTACGTCCAGGTGGTTCAAAGTACTCCTCCCAGCCAGGACATCCAGCAGCCATACCCCCTCTCCACCCTGTCACCAGCACATCTCTCCTTTCCATATTAAAAAGTCTCTTTAACTGTTAATCTTTCCTTCCTTAATCCCTTAATCCCAGACCAGCTATCTCCCAGTTGAACTATTGTTACAGTAATACCTTCTGTCCACTAGGTGGCACCTTTATCTTGTCCTACCTTTCATAAGTTTATTCCATTGACTCATAGTATACCTTTATTACATATTGTAAGTCTAAAGTTTGCTCTTTTATAATAGCCCTTTGTATTTTCTTACTTTTATTGTTAGCATTCACCCACCCTCCTACTATCACTATCACTATATTTCTTAACTCCATACTTACCCTCAGTTTAACTTACCTGCTTTAGTTAGCTTTTCACTGATTGTTCTTCTTGAGCTTCTTACTTCTCTTGTCTCTGACCTTATATCTACAACTCCAACATCTTCTCTACCTACAGCTCTGTCCCACTACCTATACCTCGTTGTCTCTGTTCTCCTCCTCTTCTGTTTCTCACTATTCCTTTCCAAACTTGACATTGATAACTAATCATCCATCAGCCTCTCCCACTGTAATAGCTCTAGCCCCTCCCATTTTTTCCTGCTCACATGAGTACTCTCCTCGCCTCTCCACCTCATATCCTCCCCAATGCCATAAATATATGTAGCCCTCTGGGCGCCATCTTTATTATAAGGAATAGCCCCTACCTGCTGTGTGATCCTGGCCCCAGCGTCTTTGGCTGCTGTAAGTATTGAACTTTTTGCTTTCTTCACTTGCATTAACCCTGAATTGTATCAGTTTAAGTAGGGTAGTGTAACTGTAATGCATATTTCTGTAAGATTGTTGCTACTAATTGTGCTGGAGTGAACTGTACAAAAAATCCCAAATTATAACTGTGTTACCCACGTAGAGCTGCTTTTTGCTGCCTCCTTTTACCTAGAGAATGCTCAGTGGTTAAGCGTTAGCGCTATAGCCTCACTAAAATAAGCAAACAGCATTTATGGCATGTGGTACTTTTATTTAAGGGCTAGAAAGCCAAGAAGAACCTAACTACTTTTTAAAACACTAACGCTATGATTATGCATATTATAGCTTGGATTTCACAGCGCTCTATGTAAAGATAGCTTGTAGTATACAACCATACAAATGCCTGCCAGTAAAGATTGTTACTCCACATTTGTCAGCATTTTTCAGCAGTTTATTCAATTACATTAACACTGAGTTTTAGCAGTTTAAGCAGGATAGTGTAACTCAAATGTATATTTCTGTAGGATTGTTGCTACCAATTGTGCTGGAGTGAAATGTACATAAAAGCTGAATCGTAACAGCGTTACCTATGTGGAGCTGCTTTTGGCTGTCTTCTTTTACTTAGAGAATGCTCAAGCGGTTAAGCGTTAGCACTATAGCCTCTCTAAAATAAGCAAACAACATTTATGGCATGTGGTACACTTATTTAAGGGATAATAAGCCAAGAAGAATCTGACTACTTTTTAAAACATTAACGATATGATTATGCATATTGTAGCGTGGATTTCATAGCACTTTATGTAAAGATAGCTTGTAGCATACAACCATACAAATGCCTACCAGTAAAGACTGTTATGCCACATTTTTTCAGCAGTTTACTTGATAAGACCTAAAGGACATTTTGGCTAGACCACACTCTGACTAAGCTAACAAGCTTATGCAATTTAAGTTGTTTTTTGTGATGTTTTACTAGCAGAGAACTTACATTATAAAACATCATTGCACATACTGATCTGCCTAAGCAACGGGCATCTCAATGGAACATGTACTGCTTTTATTTAATTAGCTGTTCATGTGTAACACAAGAAAATTGCTTTCCTTAATAACTAGTCCTAAAATTTGTGAAATAAATATTTTTTTTAAGTTTAAAGAAATGTTCAGTGTTTGAAAGAAAGAATTGATTATTGCTTTAGCGTCCGTTTACATTTTAAGGCAAATAGCCTTTTAGACCTGAAAAGTAAACATTGTCTAAGTTAAATATTGTGATTTTAGGTACTGTTGCAAACTTAAATGAAAAATCAGTCGCAATTTATTGCCTACTAGCCATGCCTGTTATTCACCTAGCTTATCTGTCTCTGAGATATGTGAAATTATTATTAAGAAATATTACCTGTGGCAGGCACCATTTTTAAAACTACAACCACCCTTTGAGCACCTCATGCTCGGTTCTGCCATAGAACTTATTAAAACTGCCTGAACTTGTGCCATAGAACTTATTAAAACTGCCTGAACTGGGGCACAGCTAACTGATAGTTTGTGGAAATACAGGGTACCTACCTGAGTCTCCACATTCACTATCATATGTTCATTTATCAGTTTACTCTGTTACCTGATTGTTTCCAGCCCCCTCATAAGAGCAACTAACAGGGTCTTTACCAGCTTCACTCTCCAAGTGCCCCCTATTCCCTCCTGCCCCCAGTGGTCCTACCTTTATTACACTCACAAACCCCTCCCATCTTTCCAATAGCCAACCACAGTGCTAAACCCAACACTACCTCCTCCATCTTCCCACTACTATCACACCTCCTCAACTAACATGTACAAGCATACCTTACCTATGCTCACTGCATGCACTCTCCTTGCATATCTTACAACCTACCAAAACTCCATCATTCCCCCACTCAACCACTACCACTGTACCACTTCTCACACCACCACTCATGTCTCACCCTCACTCAGCTCCCCTCCCACCAACTCAAGAACCATCCCTATGCACCTATCACATATTCTACCAACTGTATTACTCAAACATAAAGCATCCCTACAAATTAACATAGTAACCCTCCCACCATACCTATTACCCACAGAGCACAATCTTAAAGTTTCCCTAATAAACAAACACATTGAAAAACTGAGAAAACTAATAACCTCATGCATATCAAAACTAGCTCTAAGTGGAGACATCCACCCCAACCCTAGCCCTACCATCTCCAACCCCAATCCTCATAATCAGACTAGAAACCACAACTTCTCCCATATCACAGCCAGTAGAAAGCTAAGTGACTTCCTTCTACTAAGCCTAAATATTAGAAGTATATCCAACAAAGTCCATGAACTCCATGCCACCATAGATTTGTACTCCCCAGATATAGTCATCCTGTCAGAAACCTGGCTAAAACCTCACATTACCAGTGAGCAAATCCTCCCTACCGGTTACGGCATACTAAGAGTAGACCAGCTAAACAAGAAAGGAGGCGGTGTAGCTATAATATTTAAACAGCATCTAAACATCCAGATCTTAAAATCATCAGCTCCACAAATAGGCAATGAAGAAATAATATATACCACCCTCAAAATAAACCAAAACAAAACCATCAACATAATTGGATGCTACTTCCCACCTGGCCGAAACATCCCTCCACTAGAAAACCTCCTTAGCTGGTCAACACACCATCTCCCCCAAGAAACTATAATTTTAGGTGATTTCAATATTGTCTGGCAATCCTGTTCTGACAACCATCCAACCCATCATGAAACCTTCATGGCTTCACCCAACTAGTCCAATCGCCAATCAGGATAAATAAAAACTCCAGCAAGCACACTAACCTGAATTGGATACTAGTCAGTAAGAGCCCCCAGTCATATATAACAGGCTGCTTGTCAGATAAGCCTCAGTGATCACTCCCCAATATTCCTACTCAAAAAATACATATACCAAGCTAAACCTGTCATCTACCATCAAATACGTAAAAAACTAAACTTTAACCCACTCACATTCACATTCATCTCATCCCTCAAAGAGTGTAACTGGCATCCTCTAAAGTACCTCAGTCTTGATGACGCAGTTGAATTTTTTAATACTACCTTCCTCAGCATCCTTAATTACCATGCCCCCATAAGACTTTCCATAACCAAACCCTCCCCATGGCTACAGAAAACCACTAAGTCAGAAATGAAAAGCAGGGATAAAGCCTGGGAGCACTGGCGCAAAACCAAAACCCCCTCAACTAGACAGAAATTCCTAGAACTACGCAATAGTCAAAAAGCTAATAAAACAGGACAAATTCCAATACTACCAGTCTGCCCTAGACTCCTCCCAACACAACCCCAAGCAATTCTGGTCCTCCATAAACTCCATCCTCCACCCAGGTAAAGTCAGTACCCCTCCTCCTAACATCCCTCACTCCTCCGAAAATATTGCTACCTCATTCAACACACACTTCACACAAACCATACTATCACTAGCTAAACAACACAACCCCCTCCCCTTCAACCCACACCTTCAACTAGTAATCTCCCTACTGCCTTCTATTTTTCCCCTTTACCTACCTCCAACATAAAAAAACTCTTAACTAAACTTAAGCCCACCAAATTAGCAGCAGACAACCTCCCAAGTTAATACCTACAAATTGCAGCTGATGCTCTGGCCTACCCAATATCCATCTTGATTAACCGATCTGTCAGAAAGTTATGTTCCCACACTATGGAAAGTATCACATATAATTCCCATCCACAAAGGCGGCCCCTCCACAGAACTAACCAATTACTGCCCCATAGCTATTCTCTCTCCACTCTCCAAAATATTAGAGAGATGCATTCACTCTCGGGTGTCAGACTACCTCCTTACTAACAACCTCCTTTCCAATACTCAGCATGGTTTCTGACCAAACCATAGCACCACCACTGTCTTACTCTCCTTTACTAACACTATCCTTCATCATAAAAACAATGGCTATCTCTCCTCTGCTACTTTCCTAGACCTATCTAAAGCATTTGACATGGTCCCACACAAACAACTTATCTCTATCCTCAATAACCTATCCTTCTCACAATCAGTCACCAACTGGTTTCAGAGTTACCTGTCTGACCGCCAACAATCCATTGTATGGCAGAATGACATGTCTCCCCAACTACTTCTCTCTATAGGGGTTCCCCAAGGATCCATCCTTGGACCCCTACTCTTCTCTATTTTCACCAATAATCTAGCCTCTGCCACCAAACATGGCACACTCATACAATATGCAGATGACTCATCCATCAACTGCTCAGCCCAGTCCCTACCCAAACTGCAAAAAGTCACACAGGAAGCCTTTTCCTCTGTTGAAACTTGGTTATCCGATGCCCAATTAATACTCAACCCAAACAAAACTAAACTACTTATCTTCCAACCCACCAAACATACTCAGAACAACTCTCACTTTAACATCACAGCAAAAGACAACACCGCTATACACCCAAGAGAACACACCAAATTGCTAGGAGTGGAAATAGACAATAAACTAAAATTTGATGTTCACATATCCATGACCATAAAAAAAGTCCACAAAAAACTAGGAGCGTTATACAGAAATAAGCAACTTCTCACCAAAGCAGCAAAGATTTCAGTAGTAAATTCCCACCTTATCTCCACCCTACTTTATGCCTCTCCAATATATACCAACCTAAGGCAATGCGATCTAAACAAACTAGAGACCTGCTACAACAAAATCACCAAATTCGCCACAGGGGCATCCTACCGTAGTCACCACTGTCTCTCACTTGCTGAACTGGGCTGGCTTGAACTCCCTCACCTCCTTTAATGGTATCAACTCTCACTCGCCCACAAACTAGTAAACCATCCACTAAATGTCCCATCCCTCCAGAATCTACTCCAACCCTATCGCACCACTAGACCACTAAGCTCCACCAATAAAAGTCACTTGCAGATCACTAAAGCCAATAACTCTGCTGGTGAAGCACTATTTTCCTACACCATATCCAAATTATGGAACTTCTTCCCACCCACAATTACCTCCGTACTATCATGTACCCACTTCAAAACTTTACTAAAAGCACACCTAAAAACATGCTGGCTATGCCCTTGCAACTCCCACTCTTAATATCACCCACCCCATCCAACCACTACCTTTCTTTCCACCCCACTAACTACCTTGATTATAGCAAGCTCAGATGCTCATAAGCCTACTACTTATACAGCAGGAACTTCTTATTGTAACAATTGTTAATGTCTGTTATGTACTTCGCAGCTAAAGATTCTAGTCGTCTACTATGTCCTTCATCTGTAACTATGTAATTAATTGCTATGTTAATCAAATTGTTAATCGCTATGTAAATCCAATGTAACTACTGTCTGTATATTTTAACTGTGAAGCTTTTCTTCCCGGGCCTCCGCTGAAAATGGACCTACATCCAGTCAGACATTCCCGGTCAACAAATGTAAATAAATAAAAATAAATAAATAAATAAATGTGCACTGTTATATTTAGCAACTGAATAATAGAATACCATTATGCTCTACCTAGCTGACTGAAGAACTGTGTACCTAGTTTTTATGTCTTGTCAGAGTTATAAGCAGTGTCTTGTATAAGGTAATGCACCTCCCTAAATTAAGCAAAGAACCAACTAGCCTGTAATTTTATTTTTTTACTACTAACTAACTGAATGATGGTTTATATGCTATGTTATTCTGCTTAAACACATTGCCTACTCTACTGTACTAAAATACGTTTTTGCCACTACATTTTTTTCTCTCTCTCCCAAACTTATCCAGCTCTCCAACTTGGTTATTCTGCTCTAGGACATAGATTCTACCTACCTGAAGAACAAGGACCCTGTGCAAAATCCCTGTCTCATCATAGCGTGTCCTATCCCTGTACTCTTTTAGTAAAGAAAGCGAGAAAGTATGTGTTTTTTCTAGAACTGGAAGTATAGCCTATGTCTGTAATACTACTTCTAGGTGGTTCAAAGTACGCTTCCCAGCCAGGACAGCCAGCAGCCATACCCCCTCTCCACCCTGTCACCAGCACATCTCTCCTTTCCATATTAAAAGCCTCTTTAACTGTTAATCTTTCCTTCCTTAATCCCAGACCAGCTATCTCCCAGTTGAACTATTGTTGCAATAATATCTTCTGTCCATTAGGTGGCACCTTTATCTTGTCCTACCTTTCATAAGTCTGTTCCATTGACTCATAGTATACCTTTATTACATATTGTAAGTCTAAAGTTTGCTCTTTTATAATAGCCCTGTGTATCTTCTTACTTTTATTGTTAGCATTCACCCACCCTCCTACTATCACTATCACTATATTTCTTAACTCCATACTTACCCTCAGTTTAACTTACCTGCTTTAGTTAGCTTTTCACTGATTGTTCTTCTTGAGCTTCTTACTTCTCTTGTCTCTGACCTTATATCTACAACTCCAACATCTTCTCTACCTACAGCTCTGTCCCACTACCTATACCTCGTTGTCTCTGTTCTCCCCCTCTATTTCTCACTATTCGTTTCCAAGGTTGACATTGGTAACTAATCGTCTATTAGCCTCTCCTACTTTAATAGCTCTAGTCCCTCCTGGTTTTTCCTGCTCACACGAGTACTCTCCTCCCCTCTCCACCTCATATCCTCCCCAATCCCATAAATATATGTAGCCCTCGTGGCACCATGTTTATTATAAGGAATAGCCCCTAGCTGCTGCGTGATCCTGCCCCAGCGTCTTTGGCTGCTGTAAGTACTGAACCTTTTGCTTTATTCAATTACGTTAACCCTGAATTTTAGCAGTTTAAGTAGGGTAGGGTAACTCTCTTGCATATTACTGTAAGATTGTTGCTACTAATTGTGCTGGAGTGAAATGTACAAAAAAGCCAAATTGTAACTGCGTTACCCACGTGGAGCTGCTTTTGGCTGCCTCCTTTTACCTAGGGAATGCTCAGCGGTTAAGAGTTAGTGCTATAGCCTCACTAAAATAAGCAAACAACATTTATGGCATGTGGTTCTTTTATTTAAGGGATAAAAAGCCAAGAAGAATCTAACCACTTTTTAAAACATTAACGCTATGATTATGCATATTATAGCTTGGATTTCACAGCGCTCTACATAAAGATAGCTTGTAGTATACAACCATACAAACTCCTACCAGTAAAGGCTGTTATGGTACATTTGTCAGCGTTTTTAAGCAGTTTATTCATTTACATTACCGCTGAATTTTAGCAGTTTAAGCAGGGTAGTGTAACTCTAATGTATATTTCTGTAGGATTGTTGCTACCAATTGTGCTGGAGTGAAATGTACATAAAAGCCGAATTGTAATTGTGTTACCTATGTGAACCTGATTTTGGCTGCCTCCTTTTACTTAAGGAATGTTCAGCGGTTAAGCGTTAGCACTATAGCCTCACTAAAATAAGTAAACAACATTTATGGCATGTGGTACTCTTATTTAAGGGATAATAAGCCAAGAAGAATCTAACTACTATTTAAAACATTAACGCTATGATTATGCATATTGTAGCTTGGATTTCATAGTGCTTTACATAAAGATAGCTTGTAGCATACAACCGCCTACCAGTAAAGACTGTTACGCCACATTTTTTCAGCAGTTTACTTGATAAGACCTAAAGGACATTTTGGCTAGATCACACTGACTAAGCTAACAGCTTATGCAATTTCAGTTGTTTTTTATGATGTATTACTAGCAGAGAACTTACATTATAAAACATCGTTGTACATATTGATCTGCCTAAACAACAGGCATCTCTAGGAAACGTGTACTGCTTTTATTTAATTAGCTATTCATATGCAACACAAGAAAATTGCTTTCCCTAATAACTAATCCTAAAATTTGTGAAAGAAATACATTTTTAAAGTTCAAAGAAATGTTCAATGTTTGAAAGAAAGAATTGATTATTGCTTTACCGTCTGTTTACTTTTTAAGGCAAGTAGCCTTTTAGACCTGAAAAGTAAGCATTATCTAAGTTAAATATTGTGATTTTAGGTACTGTTGCAAACGTAAATGAAAAACCAGTCACAATGTATTACCTACTAGCCATGCCTGTTCTTCACCTAGCATATATGTCTCTGAGATATGTGCACTGTTATATTTAGCAACTGAATAATAGAACTATTATGCCATTATGCTCTACCTAGCTGACTGAAGAACTGTGAACCTAGTTTTTCTGTCTTGTCAGAGTTATAGGCAGTGTCTTGTATGAGGTAATGCACCTCCCTAAATTAAGCAAAGAACCAACTAGCCTGTAATTTCATTTGTTTACTACTAAATAACTGAATAATGGTTTATATGCTATGCTATTCTGCTTAAACACATTGTCTACTCTACTGTACTAAAATAGTTTTTTCCACTACATTTGTTTCTCTCTCTCCCAATACTTACCCAACTCTCCAACTTGGTTATTCTGCACTAGGACATAGAGTCTACCTACATGAAGAACTAGGACCCTGTCCAAAATCCCTGCGGTCTCATCATAGAGCGTCCTATCCCTGTACTGTTTCAGTAAAGAAAGCAAGAAAGTATGTTTTTTTTCTACAACTGGCATTATAGCCTATGTCTGTAATACTACGTCTAGGTGGTTCAAAGTACGCTTCCCAGCCAGGACAGCCAGCAGCCATACCCCCTCTCCACCCTGTCACCAGCACATCTCTCCTTTCCATATTAAAAAGCCCCTTTAACTGTTAATCTTTTCTTCCTTAATCCCAGACCAGCTATCTCCCAGTTGAACTATTGTTGCAATAATACTTTCTGTCCATTAGGTGGCATGATTATCTTGTCCTACCTTTCATAATTCTATTCCATTGATTCATAATATACCTTTATTACATATTGTAAGTCTAAAGTTTGCTCTTATAATAGCCCATTGTATCTTCTTTCTTTTATTGTTGGCATTCACCCACCCTCCTACTATCACTATCACTATCACTATATTTCTTAACTCCATACTTGCCCTCAATTTAACTTACCTGCTGTAGTTAGCTTTTCACTGATTGTTCTTCTTGAACTTCTTACTTCTCTTGTCTCTACCCACTCTGTTCACCCTATCCCCTACCCTGCCCCCAATTCTCACCCACCCCAGTGCTCCTAGACTTATCCTTCCAAACCACACCCTTTTCCTCACACAACCAACCATAAGGTCCTATTCCCTAAGGTTACAGTACCTAGCTCAAACCTCTCTCTGACTTGCCTTCTTATAACTCCTCCCCTCCCACAGAATACCTCTTGATCTAAACATTCAAAATGCATACACTACCTTCCTCAGCACATATAAAGCTGCTACTTATTGTTACACTCTTACCTTTTCTAACTGCATCCTATGAACAGTTGGAATATTTACAATTTCACTACCCTACGTAGCAAACAGCTAGAATACATCAAGCTATCTCCCAAAATCACATAAATATAACATTTCTACCTAGCTACCTACTTGCAAAGTATCATAGACTGACCCACATTAAGTACAACTATCTAAAATATAGAAAACCTCTGAACCAATTCTGTAAACTCCAAAATCCTTTACACAAACTACAATACCACTCCTTAATAGATGGGGACATTCATCTTAACCCTGGCCCAAGAAACACTTTAAACACTGAACTTCAAAGCCCTAATCCTTCTAGCTCTCATACCCCGACCAGACTCCCCAACTTACTCTTTATAGCACCTCTCAATATACGTAGTATAAATAACAAAGTTGCCCACCTCCATGCTCTCTTGGATGTTCACTCATTTGACATCCTATATTTGACAGAAACATGGTTAAATTTAGACAGATGAGAAACGATACAAAAAAAGCTATACTCTTAGATAAAAAAAGTTTACTGTCAACTCCAACAGACAAACCAAAATAAATCACAAAAGTTCTGAGCTAGCATCAACAGACTTCTTCATCCAGGTCACTCTATAACACCACCCCCTCTAGGTGCTAATTATGACAATCCCAAACAAACTGCCAATGCCTTCAATACCTGCTTCACAGAGGCCATTCAATCTCTTGCCAATCAGCTGATAGCTCTAGTCTGCCAACTTCCACTATTAGTTCACTTCCTACATTCCATTTGCTACCAGTCCCAACATCCCTCATCTGCAGCCTTATCCAAAAACTTAAGCCAACCACCCCCATCAGCAAACCAGCTACCTGCAGAATATCTGCAAAAAGCAGCCACAGCCATAGCCTATCCTATATCCATCCTGATAAACAGAAACATAAATGAAGGAACCAACCATGCCATCTGGAAAATCTCTCACATTATCTCTCTTCACAAAGGTGGCAACTTTAACGAATTTTCAAACTACCTTCCAATAGCCTTACATTCCTCCTTGGCAAAAATAATGGAAAATACATCCATAGACAACTACTAGACCACCTAATCCAGAACAACTTGCTTGCAAAGTGTCAACATGGCTTTAGGCCATTCCATAATACCACCACTGCTCTCATATCCTTCTCTGAGTGCATTAACAATAACCGTAACAACAACATTTTTTCCTCAGCACTCTTTATCGACCTTTTTAAAGCTTTTGACATGGTCAACCACCAACTACTTATATACTAAAATCTCTTTCACTTGATACACTGGCAATACAATGGTTCCAATCCTGTCTAAACAATAGATAATTGACAACAGGCTGTGCTTTGGGGCAACAATCTATCTTCCCATCTCCCTATTACCCTAGGTGTGCCTCAGGGCTCTATACTAGGCCCCCTCCTATTTTCAGTTTTTATCAATGACCTTCATTTAGCAATTCCTCATGCTGCCTGTATACAATATGTAGACGACTCTACAATAATATCCTCAACTAATTCTCCATCTGAACTGCAATCCCTAACTCAGAAGATGTTCAGTATAGTAGAAAATTTGTTTTTACAGTACTGCTTCCACTTTTACCCCCAAAAACAAAACTCTTGCTCTTCACTCTCACCCGTAAGTCCTCCCCAATAGATCTCATCTTATCCAATAATGGTACTGTCATATCTCCTGATCTAACCACTAAACTTCTAGGAATTACAATAGACAGCAACCTTAACTTTGATACTCACATTAACAACACAATAAAAACAGTTTGGACTCCCTTTATAGGACCAAATCATTTCTTACTCCACTAGCTAGAACTACTATTGCCCACATCCATCTAATCTCTATGCTCCTCTATGCCTCACCTATATATATATATATATATATATATATATATATATATATATATACTAATCTGACAAAAAATAACCTCAACAAGCTGGCAAACTCCTACAATAGCACCGACAGATTTGCCACTGCCACTTCTTTCAGGATCCACCACTGTCATAATCTAAAACAGCTAGGTTGGCTAGAGCTACAGAATCATCTTCAATATAACCAACTCACCATTGGTCATAAGACCCTCTACCAACCTACTAATACTCCAATACTTTCTAGCCTCATTACCCCATATAAAAATCTTAAGACCTTATGCTCATCTTATAAATTACTTGTATCCACAAGTAAATCCAACAACATGGTTGGAGACTCTCTGTTCTCTAATACTGTTGGAAAAAACTGGAACCTACTTCCCAGTGAACTTGCATCACTGTCCTTTTTAACGCTTTTCAAACAAAAACTGAAATTATACCTTAAAACACACTGGTTATGCCCCTGTACAAACCCAGACTAATTTTATATTTTATGACTGTTACTCTCAGTGATAACCTATTACTTTCTCTACCAAGGCCAGGTCCTTGACAGCTATCTAATCTTAAACTTAAAAGAGCATTATCTAATAAACCAAGCAAATGTCTTTTAGGAATAGAGTTTTTATCAACCTTTATCTAATGTTCTGTATTAAGATTGTTCATCTACTGTTGTAGTGTGATGTAATTATGTGTAAAAATAAGTACTGTACCTGCATTTATGTTTATAATTGTTTTCATTGGAGCTTATCTCCCTGGGCCTCTACTGAAAATGAACATATATCCAGTAAGACCAGCCCAGTTAACAAATGTAAAATAAAATAAAATAAATAAATAAATAAATCTGATCCTCAATACAATGGGAGTGGTCTGCAAACCTCCTGGTGTAATGTCCCCTGTGCTAAGGTCAGACCATAAAGTGGTCTCCTTTTTGAAGTAAAAATAAAACCTGGAACTCTAGCTAACCCTGGATTGTCCAGGAAGGCTACCTTCCTACAATTAAGTGATAACCCGAAAATTTTTCAAATATCCCTAAACCCTGGGAACACTGCTGCCTTTGGGGAAGTGTACACATAAACCCTATACAAGCATGTTAATAGCTGCACAGAGGCAACTGTACCCACTAGGAATAAGTACATAACTAACTCAAACACTAAACAAACGCTGGTGGAATCACAACATCAATAGGCTGTATAATAGAAGGAAGAAAATCATGGCAGTAATTATGAGGTATATTACCTAGTAGGATAAAACACTCTCATCAAAATAAACAAATAACCCGACAGACAAATAAAGTTTACCAAGCCAAACTGGAGGTAAATCTGACCTCCCAGACTGAGGACAACCACATGATATTCTTTAGTTATCTCCACAACCTTAAAGGCAATACACAATGGGTGTACAGAGCTTTTTGTTAATGGAGTCACCTATATTGATCCAGAAAATATAGCAAACCTACTGCCAGACAAATTAATTTCTAACTTTAACCGTCTCCTCCCACCCAGCCTTCCATCAGGAAATACCATTAAATATAACCCCCCCAACTATCACTACAGGAAAGGACCGCAGTGCTCTCTCTAAGGCTAAGAACACTCCATTGATGGGCCTCACAATATCCCAGGCTGCCTTCTAAATAGCATGAACTGTGACCTATCAGTCCCTCTTTCATCACTAATTAATCATAGCCTTCAAACAGGCTTCATACCTTATAGAAGAAAAATGGAAATGATCAACCCTCTTTAGAAAGGTGGGCCAAGTACAGACCTAGGAAACTGCAGACCCATAAGTCTTAGTTTTCTTGTGTACAAAGCCATGGAAAGAATTATCATGAAAATGATCAATAGTGACATAAAAAAATTCTAGACACTGGATCCAATTTAGTTTGGTTTCATCAAGGACATGTCATACCTACTTCACCTGGTGGACATCTTTGAGAAGGTCACCAAAGCAATGGACAAGCAAAACAGCTCACATTGCCAAACTTGACCTGGTCAGGATATTTGAGTCAATGCCCGACTTGGGCATTGTTGACAAACTCAAGAGGTTAGATATAAACCCTTATTTCATCCAATAGATAGCCAGCTGGCTCAAACACAGGAGCCAGCCTGTTCAATCTCTGCAAAGAGGCCAGTCACTAAAGGAGTCCCTTGTGGATCAGTTGTGGGACCGCTCCTTTTTGGCATCTACTTCTCTGACGTCAACATCCCTGTCAAGGCTTCTGGATAACCAAGTTTGCAGATGATTGCAAGTTAAGAGCAGTCATATAACTCCCCACTGACACCCATGTTTTCCAAGAAGGCCTGACACAGACAAATAACTAGTATCAGAGCCATGGACTAAAACTAAATGCCTAGAAATGCAACATAGTATCCTTTGGGAAGTCAGTCACCCAAATCACCCAACTACTATATTGACAAAACATCCTTAATTGTCAACACAGTAATCAGGCACTTGTGAAACTATGTAGACAGTACTCTGACCATCATGTGTATAGGGTAGTAAGGAAATCCTTCTCTGCTGACAACTGATAACCAAAGGTATTGCATCTAGGTCCAAGGAGATCATTGTTCCAATGCTCTGGGCATTTGTCAGACCTAACAGTTGAGTTCCATGATCAGAAATCTATACATTTAGCTGTACCAGTTCAAAGATAGATTTATTAACCTCAGCAACTGAGGAAGCAGAAGTACTGTAAGTGCATTTGTATACTGATTTAATAAATTAACACATTAATAGGTAATATGTTTCACAGTACTACAATATTTAGACATATTGTTTATGAAGACAGTAAATAACATAAGCTTGAGTACTGAGCACTGTGGTTTACCCAAAACTCGTGGTGATGCAGCTGGAGTCTTCCATCCTAACAGCCTGACTTCTCCCACCTAGACAGCTCTTAAAACCAGTGGATGGCAAAGACACACTTCTGACTTATCAGTGTAATTTAGTAATATGCAATGGTTAACAGTGTAAGATATCTTGCAAGTATGAAAGAATAACTAGCTAGTAATACTTCTGAAGCCAACCAGAGAACAAAAGAGTTTTGATATGAAAAACTACAGTCTTAACAGCATTCCCTGGAGAAAATTTATGCTGAGTATCAGAAAGTGCTTGATTTTTGGTTAGGCACTCAGTTATCTGAAGGTGAATATACTTCTCCAAGATTATGGAAAAGAAGGAGAAAAAAATATGGGCCTGATGTTATTATTAAGACTTGTAAGGCTACTTTTATGTAAAAAAGTGATGAACACTGCTCTCTCTAAGCTGTACATGTGTGTGGTCACACTCACTCCAAAAGAGACAGGCACTGTTTAGATAATCAGTGTGTGGCCTGCACACTTGACATCACAATGTCTTAGTGCCATAAATGGGTCTATATTATAAACACAAAACTTTAAAATTTCGAACCTGCCTTCATCGACAGCTTAATGTCGAAAAGGCCAAATTTCAAACATATGGAACAAAAATTGCTGGTCCATAAAAAAAAAAAAAAAAAAAAAAAAAAGCAAACACAAAATAAAGTGGGGGGCTGTGCCAACCACACCCCCCCTACTTAAATATACCAACTCTGAGATCGCACCATAGTGTAGGAAATGGCCAAATCCCAAAAATGGACAAGTGATTTTTTTTCCCTAGGAAAAAAAATGTTGTTCCGTGTCTTCGGGCTTTGGCCTTTTCAGCATTTGTCTGTCAATAACACAACGTTCGACATTCTAAACATTCTCGGATATAATAGGAACCCCCATAAACAGCTTCCAGTCTTGTTGACCATGTAATCATTGCTGAAAGACCTGTGTGGTTGTACAAGTTATTTCATTTTTTTCTGTTTCTAGTATTCACAAGAAGTAAACCTAAAGTCATCACTTTCACATTTAATATCCCTTCCAAAATCCAAAAATATTTACCGAAACTTATTGATCTGTGCAGACCAATCCCCTATTTTGTAGTAGAAACTCTTGGTAATTCAAAGAAGAGAGAGAGAGTGCTGAACAACTACATTACACAGCAGTGGTGCTACAACCATGGACTTGTTTGATTGCTGTTGAGTTGTTTGCATTGTCTGCTATTTTAACTTGTTACATCAGTCACCTCAGTTGTTAACATATCTTTGTATGTATGGTATCTTAGGTTTATGCATCTTAACTAAACAAAAATGGGACTTCTTTGTATATTGAAATTTCATATTTATACTACTTTACATTTGTGTGTCCTACTTATGTGCTTTAACCACTTTTTACTTTTGTTCTGCTCCTTTGTCTTAGTCATTCAACCACAGCAACTTGTATGGACATAATAATCAATATATGCATATAATACATACATATAATATAGTCATCAATATATCCATATAATACATACATATAATATAGTCTACTGTTTGAGTTTTACACTTTTTTTTCTTTCTTTGGCTTGTGTATAGTTTGTTGTTTTGTCTCTCTCACTTTTGTGAAATAGATAAATGGTAGATAGGTAGACAGATAATAGTTTTAATATCATTAATATACTTGCAAGGTTAAATAAGAAATGTTCATTTAATACTGTGAAAGAAGTATATTGTGCCTTCTGTTCAAAATGCCCTTGTTTTTATATAGGAAAAATGGATAGGAAACTAAAGAACATTTGAGGGATATAAAGAACAGAAAAAACACTAATGCATTAGCAAAGCATTGCATAGAATTTAATGACCATTCTTTTAAATTTACTATTATAGATGCTCTTGAACCAGATAGAAAGGGTGGTCCCTGGTCATTAATTTTAGAGAAACATGAGGCTGTTTGGCAGCTTAGAACTAACGCCACACAGTGGCCAGGCCTCAATGATTTATTTTCCCTGTCTTGTTTTTTGAAATTAAAAGCTCTTGATACATGAGTTTTATAGTCAGTGTTAAGCTAATGATGGAATGTGCAAATGACCCTATAATATATATATATATATATATATATATATATATATATATATATATATATATATATATTGGGGTTTGTATTAGATCATCAAAACGGCTGAATTTCAAATGATCTAAAATCAAACCCAATATCACGAATGCTGAAAACAGCAAAGCTGCACAAAACCAAATTCTTTCCTAGGGAAAGAATTCGGTTGGCCGTTTTTGTGGCTTCACTGTTTTCAGTGATGCGGTAGAAAGTTACGGGTTGGGTCAAGGTAAGTGTGTGATTGTGTGGATGTTCGGGTTAGTGCGCGGGTTGGGTGAGTTAGGGTTAGGGTGCGGGTCAGGTAAGTGTGCAGTTGTGACGGACGCTAAGGTTAGGGGTGGGTTAAGTGAGTTAGAGTTAGGGCGCAGGTCAGGTGAGTGTGCGATAGTGATGGACCATAGGGTTAGGGTCTGGGTTAAGGTAAGTGGATAGATAGTAGTGTATGTGCAGTGTAGTGTAGGGTTAGATATAGCTTTTACGTGTATGTGTGTGGATTGCTGCTTTTTCGTGTGCTTGTGGTGTGTGCGTGTGTTTCTTGGAACAGCAAATTTGTTTCCTGGGAAAAAAATTCACTGTTTTGAGGTTTCGATATTGTTAGACCCATATATTGCATTAATTGCATATAGTTATATATTTATATTCTCTTTGCTTACATGAAGAAAGTTTTTAAAGTCTGTATTTATTATATATGATCCTATGTTTTTAATGTCAATGCCATGACAAAATGTTTTTATTTTCCTATTTAATATATTTAACATACTTAATACATATAGTTTTATATATTTTATATACTCTTTGACAAAGAAAGTGCAATACAAGATTTTAGTCATTTAATTTATTTGCATATGTTATTGTTTGATGTGTTTGGTTGGCATGTTGTATTAATTGGGGGTGCGATTTCAAATATGAGTGTATAAAAGAGATGAATTTATTTGTGCTGGTATTCTGAAGAAGTCTCTGATCTGACGGACACGAAAGCGCTTAATTTTATTTTTATCAAGTGTGCAGTGTAATAAAGTTATAAAGCTATCTGGCATATATCGTGGTCCCTAGCTCTGCTTGTGCCTCTACTTGTGTTTGCTGTTTTTTTGCGTCTATTTTAGACAGATGATAGACTGATAGATATATAGACAGACAGACAGAGGACTGGAATAGCTGGAGTGGGAGGGGAGTGTCAGAATATCATTTCCCTGTTTCCCTTTAGAGAATAACCAGGAAAGGAATACTGGGCCAATGTCTTCACCAAATAGTAATTTAATCAAAGATTAAGCACTTTTGTCTCAGCAGCAGTGAGACTTAATTAAAATACTCATATGTGCATACATACAACCTGTATTTATTCAGAAAAGTTATATGATACAAATCACATGAACAGCACTAGATGCAATACAATTTTAAAATGTTAAAACCTTAAAGTAATGTTAACTTGTTTTATAGAAATGTGTAAATAATAAAACAAACATAATCAGCACAACTTAGCAGCCTTCTTTAAAAAAACAGATAAACGAAAAATTTAAAACAGCCCTAGTTTCTGGGATGCATTCAGCCTCAGTTGCCACATCAGTTTATGATATTCAGTTTGGCTTTCCGTGTCCCCCTTCCCCTACGGTATGGTAATATTCTGTCAACAATGAAAACAACAAACTTCTTAAAATTACCACTGAGAACATTAATATTATCCTTGCACTTTATACTGTAGGTGTGTTAATACATCTTGTCTCTAATCTGACACTTGGTTTTGTCAATGATAAATGCCTTGCAAGACAGTTTACAGTATAAATCACCCTTTTGGTTTCATAGTAAGAAGATCTGTCACAACTAATTGTTGTTAGAAATAAAGTAATAGTTGTGTTTTGTCACAGTCTACAGAAATGTTATGCTTTTGATAATCCCTCAGCAGATAAAGATCTAGCATTTTTAAGTCTGGGAACAATAACATCTTTGCACATGTCATTTCTAGCTTAGCTGTACTTAGCTTTCTGCTGATTTTACATTACTAGATTTTGGTGTTTATTATTTGATGGCTAATGCAGACATTTTCAAACATTAAAATTTATTTGTACTGATAAAGATTAGACATCAGTTTGGGCAAAGAAGTTAAGGAAACATGCTAAACACTTCTAAATGTAACTGTTTACTATTGCCTTTTTAACCCTCCCTCCACACACACACACACACACACACACACACACACACACACTGTCTTTAAGTTCATAGTGTTTATGGTTCTTATTTCCACTTTTTCAAAACTTGTGTAACTGTAGGGGTATAATAATGTTTTTCCACCCACTCAGCCTCCTGTAAAGAATCCTGATATATTATTAAATAATCAAATGCATGAATGTCAATAGTTTTCTCTTTTAAGAAATCGGAGTTTAAACAGCATTAAGTCCAGATATTTAGTAGTGCTGACAAATTCTTCAGTAGTGTGCTCACCTGGCCCTGTTAAAGCAATCGTTTCAAATCATTTCTGCATAACAGGTAAACTTCCAGACAGCTATTACTGCAATTGTATCCCCATGGCTGTCCTTGCCTGTTAAAAGGAAACATTTATGGTTTATGTTTGTATATTTTTGCTACTCTGTTGTTTGCACACTTGTACTAGAACTTGCCCGGGAGAGCACACCACTGGAAACCCCCCTCTTGTCGGAGCTTCCCTGTTAGTGCTTTGTTATTCTTTCCTCCTTGCTTTCCTTAGCCCGTTCCCCATTAGAGATCGGCCTTATTTTTTTAAACTCTTTACTTAATTGTTAGTCATTTTTTAAACTGTTTTCTTAATTGGTAGTACAGGGGTGCAATACCTTTGATATAAATGTATCTGCTTTGCTGAAATACCCGTCTTATATTTTTCTTATCAACAGATTGGCCCCTCTCAAGTCTATTCAGACTAAGACTACATGTACATCGTGGCTAACTAATGAAAGAAGGAACTTTCTCAGGCAAAGGGACAAGGTTTGGCAAATTTGGCACTCCAGTAAATCTACAAGCAGTCATGTAGTATACCAACAAGTTAGGAATAAGGCTAAGCACCAAACCAGTTGAGACAAAATACATTTCATCATAACTTACAACAGAAGCACCAATATAACCCCCCCAAAATTTTGGAGCACTATTAATACTGTTCTTCACCAGGGCATACAGCAACCCCTTCCCCTAATGTACCACACCACTCTGGTACAATAGCTGAATAATTTAATACATATTTCATAGAAGGTACATTATCTCCAAATAAAATTAACAATATTGATCCACCACTAGCTCCCAATCTTTTAAATCTTACTAATACATCCTTCTATTTTCAGCCCATCCCTACAGTTGCCATACAGAAACTTCTCAAGCAACTCAAACCCACTTCTATTGCAGCTGAAAAGCTACCAACTGAATACTTAAATATGGCAGCTGAAGCCATATCTTATCCTGTATCTGTTTTTATCAACAGGTCTATAGCAGAACAACATGTCCGAGCAATTTGGAAATTTGCTAACATAATTCCCCTACACAAAGGTGGAAATTCAACAGATGTCACTAATTCTAGACCCATTGCCATTCTCTCCCCACTGTCAAAACTCCTTGAAAGATGCACCCACTCACAACTGCTCCCACATCTTACCACCAATAACATACTTTCAAACTCCCAACATGGTTTCAGACATAATTACAGTAAAATAGCACTTTTCACCTTTACCAATACCATCAACCAACTCACATATAATGATAAAATAGTCTCTGCAGTCTTTCTGGACATGTCCAAAGCCTTTGATACAGTTTCCCATCCTAAATTATTGTCTGCTCTTTCCAAACTGAACCTAAACCCCTCTGTGTTCCACTGATTCCAAAGCTATCTAGATGGCCGCCAACAGTCTGTAAAATGGCAACATGTCCTCCACCCCCCATCTCATTAGGTATTCCACACGGTTCAATTCTTGGGCCGCTACTCTTTAGCATTTTTAAAAATTACCTTAATACCGCTTCCCCATCAACCTCACTTATTCAATATGCAGACGACTCAGCACTTATTTGTGCTGCATCTACATTACAGCACCTTCAAGACATAACCCAAAAGTCCTTCTCAGACACTGAACTATGGCTAACAAGCCATCAGCTCATACTTGATCCCAATAAAACTAAACTTATGATCTTCCAATCCACAAGATCCTCTCTCCCTCCAACCTCTTTTTTCATCACTGCCTGTAATAACACAATAATCATTCCTACATGACAAACAAAACTACTAGGTGTCACAATTGATAATAACCTAAGATTTAACCTACATATAACACAAACAATTAAGAAAATTCATAAAAATGGGTACTTTATATAGAAACAAAAAGTATGTAACTAATACTTGTAGGGTAGCCATTGCTAGAACCCACCTCCTATCAACTCTCCTATATACTCTCCCAGTTCTCCTCAACATTAAAAAAACAGACTTAAAGAAAATAAAAATTTGCACTGCTATAATAAAATAGCTAAATTTGCCAGTGACTGTGCACATTATACTCACCATTGTTACAGCCTAAAAGACTGTCTTGCTTAGCAGTACCACAACTATTATCCTACAGGCAACTAACTTTGGCAGACAAACTATTTTATCAGTCCAACAAAACTCCTGCTTTACTAAACATTCTTCAACCCCATACTATGAACCGAAACCTACGATCATCAACTGTTTCACTACTACAGGTGTCCAAATCCTACAGCAAGACAGGTGACTCCATGTTTTCCCACCAAGTGGCCAAAAAGTAAAACTCGCTTCCTCATACCATTAGAACCACTATCAGTACCAACCAGTTTAAAAGTGTCTCAGAAGCTTTCCTAATGCTTCTTGGCTTTGCACCTGTTCTAGTGCAGGTTAAGTTTATATAAGAAAGTCTGCTCATGCTGATCCTTCTCTCCTGACTGCTTTAAATCTTAGCTCTTCATTGTTCATGAATACTTTTCCTGCTTGCTATTAATCACCTTATGTACTCTTTTCAGTTGTTATGATAGACTAGTACACTGCTTGCATTGTATATTTTCTATTATCTCTATTCTTATGTTGTAAAACAGAACTATTCATTGATCATATTGTATACAAGTCAGCTGTAACTACAAAATATATATTTTATGTATTGTCAAGTCTGAGGTTATAATTTATGTGTTTGATATATAGGTTTTTATTAAATGTGGAACTTTTCTCACTGGCCTCCTCTGAAAACGGGTATTCATCCCAGTTGGACTTTGTAATTACAGCCCCATCTAGTCCATGTGGGGGACTAGTACTATAATAGAAAGGGCTACCATTTCATCAGTTGCTAAGTAGTGCGTGATACATGGGGGTACATCACCATCACTTCTACCCAGCATCCTAGCACAGCACACAATTCACAAATCTGCCACACTAGCTTACTCTATAGCTGCTTCCTATTTTTTTTAATTTCTCCAAATCTTTTGGGTTTCTAATACCATGATGGGAATGGACCCCATTCCTAAGTCAAAGTACGATTAAAGTTCATGAAATTAGTATTGTTTCACTCTTTGATTTTAGCCAAAAGTGCTTTTCACAGCACCTGCAATGTGCCCAGTAATGACTCCTTCTGCAATTCATATGGTGTTACATAAACTGGTAACATATGTAAGTACGATTGTAGATTCTTTTTTATAAGACCAGTTGCTCCTACTACTAATGGAACTGTCTGGGTATCTTTCTTCCACATGGCTCTCATTTCTGCCTGCAGATCAAGGTATTTTATGACTTTGTGTGTGTCTGTACGCAAGACACTGTAGTCACTAGATGTGGTGATTTCAATGATCAATGCTACTTTTGTGTTCTTTTCCTGGCCACTATATCCAGTTTTCTAGCATCTATCTTTTGAACTTTTGGTATTGGGTGATCCCACGTAATATAAACTTCATTTTCTATGATTCTTTGTGGCTCATGTTTCCAGTGTTTTTCAGCCACTTCGATACCATAATGTTTGCACAATCTCCGGTGTAAAAGTCTCGTCACATTATTATACCTTTCAGTATACAGTCCCTCTACCATTAGTGCATTGCAACCAGCAACAAGGTGTGTGACTGTTTCCAATTCAGTTTTACAAAACCTACATATGTCTGTTTCTCCCACATGTTCAATGGACTATGTAAACCAGCATGTACACAGCCGTCTATCTTGGGCTGCCAATATTAACCTTTTATTTCTTGATGTGAATTCGCCTCTCCTTAACCATTCTTGCGTTCATTCTTGATCAACATGAGGCTCTTCCAGAAGTTTTCTATACTTGCAACTATATTTATGTTTTTTCCACATTTCTTGCTTTCTCATCTGGTCCTTCACCTTATATTCTTTTGTTTGTTTTTTAGCACATTCAGTTGCTGCCAGTTTTTATCTACTTCTGGTTTGACTTCCATTCCTGCTTGACGTCGATATGCTTATGCTAAATTAAGCAGAGATGTCATCTTAGATTTATTTTCCTCATGTTTCAAAACTTTCACTACATTTGGATCCTGTGAGGTCAGCAGATATGTTGTCATTTAATCCTGGGGGTGTAGTGGCATCAGTCATTATTTGCCAACAAGTTTCTTTATATGCTAACACACTTTTAACACTTCCTCCCCTAGGATAATTACCTACTGTCTCTAAAATGGCAAATTTAAAATGGTGGTTGTCACCTTTACTAATTATATGTTTAGCCAAGGCATTTTTAGGGTCCTTCGTCCTTATACTATACAGGTGAGAATAAATTCTTTTCTTAAAATTCTGCTCTGTTTTGCCTATATAGTATGAAGGACAGACCGTACATATCATCTTAGTGTTACAGTTTCCCCTCTTGAAGTAGATTTTCGTCCTATTATAATTTTTTAATGTTACCTCTTTCTCTTCATTAATTGCAATACACTGATTGCAATTGCCACATTTAGTTGTGTGTGAAATTTCCTGTTTTGCTTCTTTTGTGACCTCTCTAACATCATTTTAAATTCTGACCCATTTTAAAAACGAATGTCGGTCTAGGGCCCAATATTTCTAACATTTCTTCATTAATCAATAATGTATACCAGTCCTTACTTAAAATTTCTTTAATCTGGTTACTATATGGACCGTATTCTATGATACATGCCCTGCTAAATGCCTTAATGTTAGTACTACCCTTATAAATATGCCCATCTAATGCAGTATTATACTTCATTCCTAACAATGGTAGATATTTCTTTCCCCATTGTTTTATTATATAAGAACTCTCTTTATACATCATATCTTTGTTGTATCCCTGTTCACTGAATAATGATGTTATATATTGTACTTCTTCCAACATATCAGGATAACTTGAGGTCATTCTCACTGCTCTAATACATTGTCCCTTGTAGATGTTTCTCTTTGACTTCATTGGATGATTACTGTCATACGCTAAATATGAATTCGTAAAAGTCTCTTTCCTATATATTTTAGACTTAAATATATTATCTTCCCTTGTGACCAAAGTGTCCAAGTATGCCACCCCTGTTGTGTTACTCGTAGATGTAAATTTTAAGAAATCATTACTTTTGTTTAAGTATTCCAGAAAATTATTGAAAGTGTTCTGATTACCCTCCCATATGATATATATGTCATCTAAGAAACGTGAGTAATACTTGATATGATCTAAAAACTCACTCTTGAATATTACTTCCTCCTCCCAGTTCAACATAACCATGTTGGCATATATGGGGGCACACGCTGCCTCCATAGCTACTCCTTTGGTTTGTTTAAACATCTCACCTTCATAATAAATGTAATTGTTGTCCAATACTATGGACATGAGCTCTATAATCAGCTCAATTTTGTCCCATTCCAAATCACTGTGTTTATAAATACTTTCAGAAAATGCCTCCATACCCTGATTTTTAGGGATGCACATGAACAAATCAATTACATCTATGGATGCAAATAATATTTCCTTATCAGCTAAATAGATGGGATATTTCTTTAAAAATTCCCATGAGTCTTTAACCATATGTTCCACTTTCCCATAAATATGTTTCAACAAAGAGTCTATAGCTACTCCCAAAGGGAAAGTCTTGGACTTGCTTCCTGATATTATTGGTCTAAAGGGAGGATTAAGTACATTTTTGTGTACTTTAGGAATACCTACCAAAGTAGGCATAACTGGATACTCTACCTTTAAAAAACTGTATAATTCTTCAGTAATTCTATTGTCCAATAAAAATTCTTCAATATATAGATCTATTCTTCTGTATGCAATGTTAATCTCGTCAGTAGAAATAACTTCATAGTTACCAGAGCAGTGCAGTATTTCATTGTACTCTGTCGCATCATAAATCACAATACCACTGCCCTTGTCGGGCTTCATAACTCTTTCATTATTATTGTCTCTTAATTCTTCTAACACTTCTAATTCCTCTGTTTGGAATGTTTGGAATACTTAAACAAAAGTAATGATTTCTTAAAATTTACATCTACGAGTAACACAACAGGGGTGGCATACTTGGACACTTTGGTCACAAGGGAAGATAATATATTTAAGTCTAAAATATATAGGAAAGAGACTTTTACGAATTCATATTTAGCATACGACAGTAATCATCCAATGAAGTCAAAGAGAAACATCTACAAGGGACAATGTATTAGAGCAGTGAGAATGACCTCAAGTTATTTTGATATGTTGGGAGAAGTTCAATATATAACATCATTATTCAGTGTACAGGGATGCAACAGAGATATGATGTATAAAGAGAGTTCTTATATAATAAA